>NC_089526.1:189954-274954 GCF_963924715.1 Thunnus thynnus | reverse complement strand
TCTTCAAACGTCTCGTTTTGTCTCATCAGAAGTAAAAAAATCCAAAGATATTCAGTTTATGATCATGTACGACACATAAAAGCTTCAAATCCTCACATTTAAGAATATTTGGCATCTTTTATTCAAAAAATGAGTAAAATGATTATTCTACACTGGCCCTTTAACACGTTACGTACTGGCCCTTTAAAATGTAACGCACTGCCCCTTTAACACGTAACACACTGGTCCTTTGACACGTTACGCACTGGCCCTTTAACACGTTAGTCACTGGTCCTTTGACACGTTACGCACTGGCCCTTTAACACGTTACGCACTGGTCCTTTAACACGTTAGTCACTGGTCCTTTAACACGTTACACACTGGTCCTTTAACACGTTACGCACTGGTCCTTTAACACGTTAGTCACTGGTCCTTTAACACGTTACACACTGGCCCTTTAACACGTTACGCACTGGTCCTTTAACACGTTACACACTGGCCCTTTAACACGTAACACACTGGTCCTTTAACACGTTAGTCACTGGTCCTTTAACACGTTACGCACTGGCCCTTTAACACGTTACTCACTGGCCCTTTAACACGTTAGTCACTGGTCCTTTAACACGTTACACACTGGTCCTTTAACACGTTACACACTGGCCCTTTAACACGTTACGCACTGGTCCTTTAACACGTTAGTCACTGGTCCTTTAACACGTTACACACTGGCCCTTTAACACGTTACGCACTGGTCCTTTAACACGTTACACACTGGCCCTTTAACACGTAACACACTGGTCCTTTAACACGTTAGTCACTGGTCCTTTAACACGTTACGCACTGGTCCTTTAACACGTTACACACTGGCCCTTTAACACGTTACGCACTGGTCCTTTAACACGTTACACACTGGTCCTTTAACACGTTAGTCACTGGTCCTTTAACACGTTACGCACTGGTCCTTTGACACTACAACACTACAAAAACTACAGCTCCCATGAGTCTTAGCAACTGCCACACTGTCAAAGCCTCATGGGAGCCTCTTTAGATCTGAAACAAGACACATTTGACGTAGAGAAACTTCAACGTTATTCAAACGTCGTCCAACAGGAGAACAGGAGGCAGGAGAGCATCCATCATGATGAGGTCATGATGGATGAGCTGCTGTCTGAGGATGTTTCCTGTAAATGTTGCGGTTTGTGTCTGCAGCCGGACGTCACCTGTTAAACTGAGTTATTTACTGAGACGCTCACAGCTGGAGTCTGGACTCGTTACATAACTGAGCAACGTGTTAAACACAGCTGGAGCTCTTTACTGTTTCCACTGAAGCCAAATGAAAGTGATTCATATTGAACACATCAGTCGCTGTAACTGTTCAGACTGCTGATCAGTTTGATAACTAATCAATTTAGAGGAAAAACAGAAGCAGATTTATCTTTGATGGATTTCTTACTTCATGTCTATTTTTGTTTTTCACTTTTTCTCCTAAACTTATTGAGTCTAAAGTTGCAACGATTAGTCGATTAATTGATTAGTCGAGAATTAATTAGCAACTATTTTTATACAGACTGAAGACGTCTGATAAACAAAACGGTCATATTTCACTATTTTCTGACATTTTATAGACAAAACAGTCAAGAAAATGATTTGCAGAATAATCAATAATGAAATGAATCTTTAGCCCTAAAGACAGTTATGAAGCGATCAATTGATTATCAGAATAGTTGCTGATTCATTTTCTGACAACTGGCCAATCACTCGATCAATAACTAAATCGACCTTCAGCTGATTTCTGACAAATTCTATTCACAACACTGAAGAGCTGCAACGATCAGTCGATCCACCAAAAATTAACCTGAAACTGTTTTAATACTTTGATAATCGATTGATCATTTCACTGATGTCAACAAAAATCCACCTCTTTTCAGCTTTCTAATGTGAGAATCTGAAGAATCAACAGAATATCTGAACTGAAGGCATCACTGTGAGCTTTAAAGGACCAGTACGTAACGTGTTAAAGGACCAGTACGTAACGTGTTAAAGGACCAGTACGTAACATGTTAAAGGACCAGTACGTAACATGTTAAAGGACCAGTACGTAACATGTTAAAGGGCCAGTACGTAACATGTTAAAGGACCAGTACGTAACATGTTAAAGGGCCAGTACGTAACATGTTAAAGGACCAGTACGTAACATGTTAAAGGGCCAGTACGTAACATGTTAAAGGACCAGTACGTAACATGTTAAAGGACCAGTACGTAACATGTTAAAGGACCAGTACGTAACGTGTTAAAGGGCCAGTACGTAACGTGTTAAAGGACCAGTACGTAACGTGTTAAAGGACCAGTGCGTAACGTGTTAAAGGACCAGTACGTAACGTGTTAAAGGACCAGTACGTAACGTGTTAAAGGACCAGTACGTAACGTGTTAAAGGACCAGTGTGTAACGTGTTAAAGGGCCAGTGTGTAACGTGTTAAAGGACCAGTACGTAACGTGTTAAAGGACCAGTGTGTTACGTGTTAAAGGACCAGTGTGTTACGTGTCAAAGGACCAGTTTGTAACGTGTTAAAGGGCCAGTGCGTAACGTGTTAAAGGGCCAGTGCGTAACGTGTTAAAGGACCAGTTTGTAACGTGTTAAAGGGCCAGTGCGTAACGTGTTAAAGGACCAGTACGTAACGTGTTAAAGGACCAGTGTGTAACGTGTTAAAGGACCAGTGTGTTACGTGTCAAAGGACCAGTTTGTAACGTGTTAAAGGACCAGTTTGTAACGTGTTAAAGGACCAGTACGTAACGTGTTAAAGGACCAGTGTGTTACGTGTCAAAGGACCAGTTTGTAACATGTTAAAGGGCCAGTGCGTAACGTGTTAAAGGACCAGTACGTAACGTGTTAAAGGACCAGTGTGTTACGTGTCAAAGGACCAGTTTGTAACGTGTTAAAGGACCAGTTTGTAACGTGTTAAAGGACCAGTACGTAACGTGTTAAAGGACCAGTGTGTTACGTGTCAAAGGACCAGTTTGTAACGTGTTAAAGGGCCAGTGCGTAACGTGTTAAAGGACCAGTACGTAACGTGTTAAAGGACCAGTTTGTAACGTGTTAAAGGACCAGTGCGTAACATGTTAAAGGACCAGTGCGTAACGTGTTAAAGGACCAGTGTGTAACGTGTTAAAGGACCAGTACGTAACGTGTTAAAGGACCAGTGCGTAACGTGTTAAAGGACCAGTGCGTTGTCTTGCGTTGAAACAGTGATCCACATTTTTCACCATTTTCTGACATTTGATGGACCAAACGACTCATCAATTAATGGAGAAAATAATGGGCAGATGAATCAATAATGAAAATAATCGTTAGCTGCAGCCCTCGCTGAAAGATCAACCTGATGAGATTCAGTCAGAGCTTCAGTAAAACGCTGGTGAGCGTCGCCGTCCTGACCCTGACTTGTCTGGATCCTGGTCTGGTCAGCAGATTCAGATCTTCTGGCGGTTGGGAAACGCTTCGTGTTTTCCAACCGCTGCAGAGGAAAGCCGTCATTACCCAGACTGCACTGCTGCTGCGTGCTCACATCACAGTCCAACACAAGCATGTTGTAATCGGGTCCAGTCACCCAGAGGAGCAGTGCAGCCCTCAGCACGGTCTGCAGGCAGGATTGCTGTCAGCACACACTCAGGACCATCAGTCATGGAAACTCGGCATTATGGGACACCACGAGCCACCGCAGCACCACCAACAGCTCTACTTAAAGGGCCAGTTCACTGTTTTCAGCTGCAACTAACACCTATTTTAATTAGTAATTACTCTGCTCTCTTATTGTCTTGATTAAATCAATTAACCTTTTTATCTATAAATCATCATAAAACTGTGAAACAACATCCTGGAGCACGAGACGAGGTCTTTAAACAAACAAAGCAACAAATTCTCATATTTAAGAACCTGGATCCACTATTTTATCTTTGAAATGATTTTAACAATTAATCAATTATTGAAATATTTGTAGATTCATTTTCTGTCTATCAGCTAATTGATTAATGACCTAATGATTACAGCTCCAGATGAATGCTTTGAGAAAACAGGTCTTAGATGGCTGCAAATGTTCACAGATGTTCATTTATTGACTTGTTGTTGTGTTCTTGCTAATCAATATCAGTTTTGGAATTGGTCATTTATTAAAAATGATATGATGTCGTGGTCCTGATCCATACAGAGCACATTTACACTGGACTAGACTTTTATGGATTAGAGCTGCAACTCACCATTATTCCATTATTGATCAAATATGAAGAATATCAATATTAATGTCCCAGACTGTCTTCAGCTGTCAGAAGTCAAAGATGTTCAGTTTAGACTCAGATATGTCAAACGCTGCCATCTGCTGGTTCAACCATGAATTACACCCAACACACTGGAATAAAGGCCACAGCTGAGTCCCACCTACACGCATACTGTATGTAACTACACGCAGTCTGTATGTAACTACACGCAGTCTGTATGTAACTACACGCATACTGTATGTAACTACACGCAGTCTGTACGTAACTACACGCAGTCTGTATGTAACTACACGCAGTCTGTACGTAACTACACGCATACTGTACGTAACTACACGCATACTGTACGTAACTACACGCAGTCTGTACGTAACTACACGCATACTGTATGTAACTACACGCAGTCTGTATGTAACTACACGCATACTGTACGTAACTACACGCAGTCTGTACGTAACTACACGCATACTGTATGTAACTACACGCAGTCTGTACGTAACTACACGCATACTGTACGTAACTACACGCAGTCTGTATGTAACTACACGCATACTGTACGTAACTACACGCAGTCTGTACGTAACTACACGCAGTCTGTACGTAACTACACGCATACTGTACGTAACTACACGCAGTCTGTACGTAACTACACGCAGTCTGTACGTAACTACACGCATACTGTACGTAACTACACGCACACTGTACGTAACTACACGCACACTGTACGTAACTACACGCAGTCTGTACGTAACTACACGCATACTGTACGTAACTACACGCACACTGTACGTAACTACACGCATACTGTACGTAACTACACGCACACTGTACGTAACTACACGCACACTGTACGTAACTACACGCACACTGTACGTAACTACACGCATACTGTACGTAACTACACGCAGTCTGTATGTAACTACACGCAGTCTGTATGTAACTACACGCACACTGTACGTAACTACACGCATACTGTACGTAACTACACGCATACTGTACGTAACTACACGCAGTCTGTACGTAACTACACGCACACTGTACGTAACTACACGCAGTCTGTACGTAACTACACGCATACTGTACGTAACTACACGCAGTCTGTACGTAACTACACGCATACTGTACGTAACTACACGCAGTCTGTACGTAACTACACGCACACTGTACGTAACTACACGCATACTGTACGTAACTACACGCAGTCTGTACGTAACTACACGCATACTGTACGTAACTACACGCAGTCTGTATGTAACTACACGCAGTCTGTATGTAACTACACGCACACTGTACGTAACTACACGCAGTCTGTATGTAACTACACGCAGTCTGTATGTAACTACACGCAGTCTGTATGTAACTACACGCACACTGTACGTAACTACACGCAGTCTGTATGTAACTACACGCATACTGTATGTAACTACACGCAGTCTGTATGTAACTACACGCATACTGTATGTAACTACACGCAGTCTGTATGTAACTACACGCATACTGTATGTAACTACACGCAGTCTGTATGTAACTACACGCATACTGTATGTAACTACACGCATACTGTATGTAACTACACGCAGTCTGTATGTAACTACACGCAGTCTGTATGTAACTACACGCATACTGTACGTAACTACACGCATACTGTACGTAACTACACGCAGTCTGTATGTAACTACACGCAGTCTGTATGTAACTACACGCATACTGTACGTAACTACACGCATACTGTACGTAACTACACGCAGTCTGTATGTAACTACACGCATACTGTATGTAACTACACGCATACTGTACGTAACTACACGCATACTGTACGTAACTACACGCATACTGTACATAACTACATGTTACTGTATGTAACTACACGCATACTGTATGTAATTACACACATTCTGTATGTAACTACATGTTACGGTACGTAACTACACGCATATTGTACATAACTACATGTTACTGTATGTAACCACGCATACTGTATGTAATTACACGCATACTGTACGTAACTACATGTTACTGTATGTAACTACACGCATACTGTACGTAACTACACGCATACTGTACGTAACTACATGTTACTGTACGTAACTACACGCATACTGTACGTAACTACATGTTACTGTATGTAATTACACGCATACTGTACGTAACTACACGCATACTGTACGTAACTACATGTTACTGTACGTAACTACACGCATACTGTACGTAACTACACGCATACTGTACGTAACTACACGCATACTGTATGTAACTACATGTTACTGTACGTAACTACACGCATACTGTACGTAACTACACGCATACTGTACGTAACTACATGTTACTGTATGTAATTACACGCATACTGTACGTAACTACACGCATACTGTACGTAACTACATGTTACTGTACGTAACTACACGCATACTGTACGTAACTACACGCATACTGTATGTAACTACATGTTACTGTATGTAACTACACGCATACTGTATGTAATTACACGCATTCTGTATGTAACTACATGTTACTGTACGTAACTACACGCATACTGTACGTAACTACATGTTACTGTACGTAACTACACGCATACTGTACGTAACTACACGCATACTGTATGTAACTACATGTTACTGTATGTAACTACACGCATACTGTATGTAATTACACGCATACTGTATGTAACTACATGTTACTGTACGTAACTACACGCATACTGTACGTAACTACATGTTACTGTATGTAACTACATGTTACTGTACGTAACTACACGCATACTGTATGTAATTACACGCATTCTGTATGTAACTACATGTTACTGTACGTAACTACACGCATACTGTATGTAATTACACGCATTCTGTATGTAACTACATGTTACTGTACGTAACTACACGCATACTGTATGTAATTACATGTTACTGTATGTAACTACATGTTACTGTACGTAACTACACGCATACTGTATGTAATTACATGTTACTGTATGTAACTACATGTTACTGTATGTAACTACACGCATACTGTATGTAATTACATGTTACTGTATGTAACTACATGTTACTGTATGTAACTACACGCATACTGTATGTAATTACATGTTACTGTATGTAACTACATGTTACTGTACGTAACTACATGTTACTGTATGTAATTACACGCATTCTGTATGTAACTACATGTTACTGTACGTAACTACATGTTACTGTATGTAACTACACGCATACTGTACATAACTACATGTTACTGTATGTAACTACATGTTACTGTACGTAACTACACGCATACTGTATGTAATTACACGCATACTGTACGTAACTACATGTTACTGTATGTAACTACACGCATACTGTACGTAACTACATGTTACTGTATGTAACTACATGTTACTGTACGTAACTACACGCATACTGTATGTAATTACACGCATACTGTACGTAACTACATGTTACTGTATGTAACTACACGCATACTGTATGTAATTACACACATTCTGTATGTAACTACATGTTACTGTACGTAACTACACGCATATTGTACGTAACTACATGTTACTGTATGTAACCACGCATACTGTATGTAATTACACGCATACTGTACGTAACTACATGTTACTGTATGTAACTACACGCATACTGTATGTAGTTACACGCATACTGTACGTAACTACACGCATACTGTACGTAACTACATGTTACTGTACGTAACTACACGCATACTGTACGTAACTACACGCATTCTGTATGTAACTACATGTTACTGTACGTAACTACACGCATACTGTATGTAATTACACGCATACTGTACGTAACTACATGTTACTGTATGTAACTACATGTTACTGTACGTAACTACACGCATACTGTATGTAATTACACGCATACTGTACGTAACTACATGTTACTGTATGTAACTACACGCATACTGTACGTAACTACATGTTACTGTATGTAACTACACGCATACTGTATGTAACTACATGTTACTGTATGTAACTACACGCATACTGTATGTAATTACACGCATACTGTACGTAACTACATGTTACTGTATGTAACTACACGCATACTGTACGTAACTACATGTTACTGTACGTAACTACATGTTACTGTACGTAACTACACGCATACTGTACGTAACTACACGCATACTGTACGTAACTACATGTTACTGTACGTAACTACACGCATACTGTACGTAACTACATGTTACTGTATGTAACTACACGCATACTGTATGTAACTACACGCATACTGTACATAACTACACGTTACTGTACGTAACTACACGCATACTGTACGTAACTACACGCATACTGTACATAACTACGTTACTGTACGTAACTACACGCATACTGTATGTAACTACACGCATACTGTACGTAACTAGACGCATACTGTACATAACTACATGTTACTGTACGTAACTACACGCATACTGTACGTAACTACACGCATACTGTACATAACTACGTTACTGTACGTAACTACACGCATACTGTACGTAACTACACGCATACTGTACGTAACTACACGCATACTGTACATAACTACGTTACTGTACGTAACTACACGCATACTGTACGTAACTACACGCATACTGTACATAACTACGTTACTGTACGTAACTACACGCATACTGTACATAACTACATGTTACTGTACGTAACTACACGCATACTGTACGTAACTACACGCATACTGTACATAACTACGTTACTGTACGTAACTACACGCATACTGTATGTAACTACACGCATACTGTACGTAACTACATGTTACTGTACGTAACTACACGCATACTGTACGTAACTACATGTTACTGTATGTAACTACACGCATACTGTACATAACTACATGTTACTGTATGTAACTACACGTTATTGTATGTAATTACATGTTTCTGCAGTTAGTGAAGTCGTTATTACTAAGTCGTTAACTATTATATTAAGAGCTGCAACCAACCGTCATTTTCTGGATTAAATTATTTGTTTTTTGGTCTAAAAAAATGGTGAAAAATGGTGATCAGTGTTTCCCGAAGTCCAACATGACATCCTGAAATGTCGTCTTTTGTCCACAACTCAAAGATTCAGTTTACTGTCATAGAAACTAACAATTAATTGTTCTTGTTTCCTCTCTCCTCGCACGGTTCCTGGTTTCCTCTCTCCTCGCACGGTTCCTGGTTTCCTCTCTCCTCGCACGGTTCCTGGTTTCCTCTCTCCTCGCACGGTTCCTGGTTTCCTCTCTCCTCGCACGGTTCCTGGTTTCCTCTCTCCTCGCACGGTTCCTTGTTTCCTCTCTCCTCGCACGGCTCCTTGTTTCCTCTCTCCTCGCACGGTTCCTTGTTTCCTCTCTCCTCGCACGGCTCCTTGTTTCCTCTCTCCTCGCACGGCTCCTTGTTTCCTCTCTCCTCGCACGGCTCCTTGTTTCCTCGCACGGTTCTTTGTTTCCTCTCTCCTCGCACGGTTCCTTGTTTCCTCTCTCCTCGCACGGTTCCTTGTTTCCTCTCTCCTCGCACGGTTCCTTGTTTCCTCTCTCCTCGCACGGCTCCTTGTTTCCTCTCTCCTCGCACGGTTCCTTGTTTCCTCTCTCCTCACACGGTTCCTTGTTTCCTTGTTTCCTCTCTCCTCGCATGGTTCTTTGTTTCCTCTCTCCTCGCACGGTTCCTTGTTTCCTTGTTTCCTCTCTCCTCACATGGTTCCTTGTTTCCTTGTTTCCTCTCTCCTCACATGGTTCCTTATTTCCTCTCTCCTCGCACGGTTCCTTGTTTCCTTGTTTCCTCTCTCCTCGCATGGTTCTTTGTTTCCTCTCTCCTCGCACGGTTCCTTGTTTCCTTGTTTCCTCTCTCCTCACATGGTTCCTTGTTTCCTTGTTTCCTCTCTCCTCACACGGTTCCTTGTTTCCTTGTTTCCTCTCTCCTCGCATGGTTCTTTGTTTCCTCTCTCCTCGCACGGTTCCTTGTTTCCTTGTTTCCTCTCTCCTCACATGGTTCCTTATTTCCTCTCTCCTCACACGGTTCCTTGTTTCCTTGTTTCCTCTCTCCTCACACGATTCCTTGTTTCCTTGTTTCTTCTCTCCTCACACGATTCCTTTTTTCCTTGTTTCCTCTCTCCTCACACGATTCCTTTTTTCCTCTCTCCTCACACGGTTCTTTGTTTCCTCTCTCCTCGCACGGTTCCTTGTTTCCTTGTTTCCTCTCTCCTCACATGGTTCCTTATTTCCTCTCTCCTCACACGATTCCTTGTTTCCTTGTTTCTTCTCTCCTCACACGATTCCTTTTTTCCTTGTTTCCTCTCTCCTCACACGGTTCCTTGTTTCCTTGTTTCCTCTCTCCTCACACGATTCCTTGTTTCCTTGTTTCCTCTCTCCTCACACGATTCCTTTTTTCCTCTCTCCTCACACGATTCCTTTTTTCCTCTCTCCTCACACGGTTCCTTATTTCCTCCCTCCTCGCACGGTTCCTTGTTTCCTCTCTCCTCGCACGGTTCCTTGTTTCCTCTCTCCTCGCACTGTTCCTTGTTTCCTTGTTTCTTCTCTCCTCACACGATTCCTTGTTTCCTTGTTTCTTCTCTCCTCACACGGTTCCTTGTTTCCTTGTTTCCTCTCTCCTCACACGATTCCTTGTTTCCTTGTTTCTTCTCTCCTCACACGATTCCTTTTTTCCTTGTTTCCTCTCTCCTCACACGGTTCCTTGTTTCCTTGTTTCCTCTCTCCTCACACGATTCCTTGTTTCCTTGTTTCCTCTCTCCTCACACGATTCCTTGTTTCCTCTCTCCTCACACGGTTCCTTTTTTCCTCTCTCCTCACACGGTTCCTTATTTCCTCCCTCCTCACATGGTTCCTTGTTTCCTCTCTCCTCACATGGTTCTTTGTTTCCTCTCTCCTCACACTGTTCCTTGTTTCCTCTCTCCTCGCACGGTTCCTTGTTTCCTCTCTCCTCGCACGGTTCCTTGTTTCCTCTCTCCTCGCACGGTTCCTTGTTTCCTCTCTCCTCGCACGGTTCCTTGTTTCCTCTCTCCTCGCACGGTTCCTTGTTTCCTCTCTCCTCGCACGGTTCCTTGTTTCCTCTCTCCTCGCACGGTTCCTTGTTTCCTCTCTCCTCGCACGGTTCCTTGTTTCCTCCCTCCTCGCACGGTTCCTTGTTTCCTCCCTCCTCGCACGGTTCCTTGTTTCCTCTCTCCTCGCACGGTTCCTTGTTTCCTTGTTTCCTCTCTCCTCACACGATTCCTTGTTTCCTTGTTTCCTCTCTCCTCACACGATTCCTTGTTTCCTTGTTTCCTCACATGGTTCCTTATTTCCTCTCTCCTCTCACGGTTCCTTGTTTCCTTGTTTCCTCTCTCCTCGCACGGTTCCTTGTTTCCTTGTTTCCTTGTTTCCTCTCTCCTCGCACGGTTCCTTGTTTCCTTGTTTCCTTGTTTCCTCTCTCCTCGCACGGTTCCTTGTTTCCTTGTTTCCTCTTTCCTCGCACGGTTCCTGGTTTCCTCTCTCCTCGCACGGTTCCTGGTTTCCTCTCTCCTCGCACGGTTCCTGGTTTCCTCTCTCCTCGCACGGTTCCTGGTTTCCTCTCTCCTCGCACGGTTCCTGGTTTCCTCTCTCCTCGCACGGTTCCTTGTTTCCTCTCTCCTCGCACGGTTCCTTGTTTCCTTGTTTCCTCTCTCCTCACATGGTTCCTTATTTCCTCTCTCCTCACACGGTTCCTTGTTTCCTCTCTCCTCACACGATTCCTTGTTTCCTTGTTTCCTCTCTCCTCACGCGATTCCTTGTTTCCTCTCTCCTCACATGGTTCCTTATTTCCTCCCTCCTCGCACGGTTCCTTGTTTCCTCTCTCCTCACACGGTTCCTTGTTTCCTTGTTTCCTCTCTCCTCACACGGTTCCTTGTTTCCTTGTTTCCTCTCTCCTCGCACGGTTCCTTGTTTCCTCTCTCCTCGCACGGTTCCTTGTTTCCTTGTTTCCTCTCTCCTCGCACGGTTCTTTGTTTCCTCTCTCCTCGCACGATTCCTTGTTTCCTTGTTTCCTCTCTCCTCACATGGTTCCTTATTTCCTCTCTCCTCACACGGTTCCTTGTTTCCTTGTTTCCTCTCTCCTCACACGATTCCTTGTTTCCTTGTTTCCTCTCTCCTCACACGATTCCTTGTTTCCTCTCTCCTCACATGGTTCCTTATTTCCTCCCTCCTCGCACGGTTCCTTGTTTCCTCTCTCCTAATATGGTTCCTTGTTTCCTCTCTCCTCGCATGGTTTCTTGTTTCCTCTCTCCTCACACGGTTCCTTGTTTCCTTGTTTCCTCTCTCCTCGCACGGTTCCTTGTTTCCTCTCTCCTCGCACGGTTCCTTGTTTCCTCTCTCCTCGCACGGTTCCTTGTTTCCTCTCTCCTACGGTTCCTTGTTTCCTCTCTCCTGACACGGTTCCTTGTTTCCTCTCTCCTGACACGGTTCCTTGTTTCCTCTCTCCTGACACGGTTCCTTGTTTCCTCTCTCCTCGCACGGTTCCTTGTTTCCTCTCTCCTCGCACGGTTCCTTGTTTCCTCTCTCCTCACACGTTCTTGTTTCCTCTCTCCTCACACGGTTCCTTGTTTCCTCTCTCCTCACACGGTTCCTTGTTTCCTCTCTCCTCGCACTGTTCCTTGTTTCCTCTCTCCTCACACGGTTCCTTGTTTCCTCTCTCCTCACACGGTTCCTTGTTTCCTCTCTGCTCACACGGTTCCTTGTTTCCTCTCTCCTCACACGGTTCCTTGTTTCCTCTCTCCTCACACGGTTCCTTGTTTCCTCTCTCCTCACACGGTTCCTTGTTTCCTCTCTCCTCACACGGTTCCTTGTTTCCTCTCTCCTCACACGGTTCCTTGTTTCCTCTCTGCTCACACGGTTCCTTGTTTCCTCTCTCCTCACACGGTTCCTTGTTTCCTCTCTCCTCACACGGTTCCTTGTTTCCTCTCTCCTCACACGGTTCCTTGTTTCCTCTCTCCTCACACGGTTCCTTGTTTCCTCTCTCCTCGCACTGTTCCTTGTTTCCTCTCTCCTCACATGGTTCCTTGTTTCCTCTCTCCTCACACGGCTCCTTGTTTCCTCTCTCCTCGCACTGTTCCTTGTTTCCTCTCTACTCACATGGTTCCTTGTTTCCTCTCTCCTCACACGGCTCCTTGTTTCCTCTCTCCTCGCACTGTTCCTTGTTTCCTCTCTCCTCACACGGTTCCTTGTTTCCTCTCTCCTCGCACGGCTCCTTGTTTCCTCTCTCCTCGCACTGTTCCTTGTTTCCTCTCTCCTCACACGGTTCCTTGTTTCCTCTCTCCTCGCACTGTTCCTTGTTTCCTCTCTCCTCACACGGCTCCTTGTTTCCTCTCTCCTCACACTGTTCCTTGTTTCCTCTCTCCTCACACTGTTCCTTGTTTCCTCTCTCCTCACATGGTTCCTTGTTTCCTCTCTCCTCACACAGCTCCTTGTTTCCTCTCTCCTCGCACGGTTCCTTGTTTCCTCTCTCCTCGCACTGTTCCTTGTTTCCTCTCTCCTCACACAGTTCCTCGTTCTCAGACTTGTGTCCTGAGCCCTCGCGGATGTCAGTCTGTACTGTGACATGTTCATCGTCATCACGTTGAGTCTGCAGGGCGCCGGGCTGCGAGGGGATAAAATGCGCTCGGACTGACGACATGCAGCGTTTCCACAGAGATAAACTGAAATTCCCGACCATGTAGCTCATTTCAAAGTGTGTTTCTGAACGGTTGTTAATGGTTCTGATGTGCAGCTCTGCTGTTTCCCTTCACATGAACGCTGATATGATCTTCACATTTAATCCAACTGAGTTTAACAGGTTTAATACACAAAGTTATTCACTGTTATTTTATATCTCACTGCATAACAAGACTGACCGGACCCATCAAAAGGAAATACCCGAACCTGACCAGACCCTGACAAGACCATGACCTGACCAGACCTGACCAGACCCAGACCCTGACAAGACCATGACCTGACCAGACTTGACCAGACCCTGACAAGACCATGACCTGACCTGACCAGACCATGACCTGACCAGACTCGGACCTGAAGAGACCTGACCCTGACCAGACTCGGACCTGACCAGACCCGGACCCGTCTCAGTCCTCATGCCTAACCCAACCAACCGGCGAAGGCGATGAGTATCGTTAGTGCTAACGAGTACTCGGTTAGCATGCTAGCAGCTAGCAGCCGTTAACAGGAGGTGTAACCCAAGTTTAATCCGAGTTAAACCCGGATTAAACCCGGGTTTGACCGGGTTTAACCGGGTCTGTGAGTGTGAACCGGAGACTCACCAGAACCACCAGGCAGTCGGTGCTGACGGACGGTAGACCGGAGTCTCCTTCCCAGCAGAACAGCTCGTCCGGCGCCGCCATCTTTCAACGGCGGTGACCTCTGACACCGGAAGTGCAGCTCCAGCCGTTTCCGCTGCTTACCAAAACAAAATGGACTTTTTCTAAAATAAAATTCCTAATTTTCAGAGTCACGTGATCTCAAACAGACAATGAGATGACGTTTATAAACACAACATTATACAGATACACAACGTTACATATCGATTTAGTTATTACTTTCATTATAAATTCATCTGTCAGTTATTTACTTGGTTAATCAATTAACTGATTAATTTTTAAAACATCAGAAAATGTGACTTCAAAAGTCTGGTTTAGTTCAACAGCCCAAAATATTCAGTTTACAGTCATGAACCATGAAATCAGACGTTTTTTTAGCATTCTTTTAAAATATAATTACTTCAACTCAATTATCAAAATAGCTGCTAATCGACTAATTGTTGCAGCTCTAATTAATTAATAAATTTTCTTTATGCAGATGAAGCTTGTAACAGAGATGGTGTAGTTTTGTGCATGTGTGTGTTGTTGATATATTGATTGTTTTGTTTTTTGTTTAATTCTTTTTATCATTATTATTATTATTATTATTATTATTATTATTATTATTATTATTTATCTGTTAAACGGTTAATGTCATAGATAACTGGCAGACTTTCTGGGGAAGACCTGGTCTGGTTAGGAGAGACGGCATACATCCCACTCTGGATGGAGCTGCTCTCATATCTAGAAATATGGCTGAGTTTATTAGTAGACCAAAACCATGACAACCCAGAGCTGAGACCAGGAGGCAAAGTTGCAGTCCTACACGCTTCTCTGCGCTTCCATTAGAGCAGTTACCCACTCAAAACCACATAGAGACCGTGTCTTTTATCAGACCATAACTTGATGACTTTTGAATTCCTATTACTGGATTACACACCATTAGACAAAAATGTCCTCACTAGATGTCTCTCTGATAGTGTTGTAGATAAATTTTAGGAAGCAGTTCCATCAGTACTGAAGTCACTGCCATGTCTCAATACTACAGAGGACTCTTATGTTAACTTTAGTCCCTCCCAAATTGATAATCTTGTTGATAGTGCTGCAGGCTCACTAAGACAAACACTCGACTCCATCGCCCCCTTAAAAAAGAAGATAATAAAACATAAGAGGTTAGCTCCATGGTTTAACTCCCAAACCTGAAAATTAAAGCAAACATCATGAAAACCGGAAAGGATTTGGCGTTCCACCAAAGTGGAAGAATCTCACTTAGTCTGGCAAGATAGTGTTAAAACATATAGGAAGGCCCTCTGTAATGCCAGAGCCGCCTATTACTCAGCATTAATAGAAGAGAATAAAAACAGGCTGATTTCAAATTCACTCAAAATGTATTTTCAGTGTATTTTTTACACATTTTGATGGTTTATTAAAGTGTGTTGGTTTTACATTCACACAAAATACAGTTAAAAAGATGAACTTCAGCACATTTAATTACAACTTAATGGTGTCTCAGCATATCACAGTAAAGTGCACTAAAGTGTATTTCAGTATATTTTTTCATATATATCATTAGTGTATTAAGAACATTTACATTAATAACATCATTTCAGTACATTAATTCAGTCCACTGTGTTGTTTTAAGCTGCATGTTTATGCCGCCCTCTGCTGGCGACTCAGAGGAACTGCATGAATCTCTAATCTTATTTAAAGACACTGAACACTTAAAATAACACAACATGAAGATTACAGATGTCACCAACATAAACTGCACTTTAACATTTTAATGCACATATTTATCTTTTATCTTTGGAATATTAAAGACTTTGCTGTAAAGTTTAAGACTGAGATTCTGTTCATGTTCTGACCTGCAGTTTAAATGTCCTGCTGTTGACAGTTAAAAGGACGAATGATGAGATGAGACTCTTACAGGCCACTAGCTCCACCCGCCCGCCATCATTACTAACGTCTAACAAACACCAGTGATGTTATCAGTCGGCTGGAACGCAGCTCTCTCAGCAGTCTGGTTCTCTGGTGTCTCTGTTTGATGGTGAAAACAAGTTTCCTCGTAGTTTATCAAAGTGAAACTGCTGATAAGACACGAGAGCTGCTCTGTGTTGAAAACACAGATAGTCTCTGATCGACGGCGGGAAACGGTTGGTTGTGTTGCTGCCGTCGGGACGTTTCAGTAGTATTTAGTCTCTACGGTTTGATCCTGTTGGATTGAAGGTGAATGTTTGTTACGTGGAGGCAGTTTGATGACTCAGAGTTCATAGAACATGTCGTCTAAATGTGGCTGCAACACCTTGTTCAGCTCCTGTTATTATTATATTATATCATTAATATGTGGCAGTCACCTATTGTTGGGACTTGCTGCCATTTCCCTCCTCTGAAGGTGTTGTAGTTGAATGTTGTTGATTGGACGGTTGTTCAGATCACCTGTTGTGCAGGTGGATCCTGACCAGTAACAGCTGGGTGACGACGCCCTTTTACTGGAAGAGAAGAGAGAAACTGCGTCTCAGTTCGTTCTGATTCTTCATCGACTTGCTGCAAACCTCATTTAGCAGATTTTATCAGCCGGAAGCTGCGGTCTGTTCAGACCTCTCAGTCTTCGTTGCTGTGAACTTGAGTTGATACTAAACAAATAAACCTGCGTTAAGACAGAGTTTAGTGCTACGATAGTCACACACCTGCAGGCTCTATGTTGGTAGTTTGTTTATTTTTATTTAGGTTGTTTCTCTGAGTAAATATTACTTTCATGTTTTTATATTTTGTGTGGTCGGGAGCTGATCAGCTGACGTCTGGAGAATCAGTTCCAGCACAAATAAATAAATATAAGAAAACAACCAGCAGCATGATCTCACTCCTGATTCTTCTCTTATTCTACATGGATTTAAGTTTTAGATTTCAATTGAACTTCATGGTCGTCACACACAGAAAGCAGCAGCGTGTGTTTAGAGAAATACAGCTGCTGCATTCATACATCTGACAAGACAAATAAATCATCATGAAGCTGTTTGTTTTATTACTGCAGATTACAGTTCATTCACAACTCTGCAGCAACAACCTGCCTGCATCTCTTTAACTTGTGTATAAAGCTTTTCATATATCAGCGACTCAGATCTTCTTCTTCTACTCTGAAATATGAGACCTGAGTAACTTTGTTGGTGTCGTTGTTAATGTTTTATTATATTATGATCAAACTGTTTTATTTTCATTTTAGGTTTTTGGCCAAACTTTGTTTTGTAAAACTCTTTGGGTTGTTATTATTATTATTATTATTATCATTATTATTATTATTATTATTATTATTATTATTATTATTATTATTATTATTATTTGTTTTCATTGTTGTTCATTCATTGTCATTGTTTTCTCAGTGAATTGAACTTTCACGGTTTCCAAAACAACATATTCAATTTTTTATCAAAGACAAACCAGCAGATTCACGTTTGAGGACCACCACGTGATCCGTCGTTCCCGCCTCCTGGTTCCCGCTCATCGTTCCCGCCTCCTGGTTCCCGCCCATCGCTCCCGCCTCCTGGTTCCCGCCCATCGTTCCCGCCTCCTGGTTCCCGCCCATCGTTCCCGCCTCCTGGTTCCCGCTCATCGGCCCCGCCTCCTGGTTCCCGCCCATCGTTCCCGCCTCCTGGTTCCCGCCCATCGCTCCCGCCTCCTGGTTCCCGCCCATCGTTCCCGCCTCCTGGTTCCCGCCCATCGTTCCCGCCTCCTGGTTCCCGCTCATCGGCCCCGCCTCCCGGCCATTTATCCCTCAAAACCAGAACATGTTGAATTATTGATTGAGTTTGTTGTGTTCGAGGTGAAACTGATCAGATTATTATTTAAGTCATCGTCTTTCTATTTAAATAGTGTTTAAAGAGTTTTAAAGAGTGTTTTCCTCCCTCCTCCTCCTCTTCCTCCTCCTCCTCTTCCTCTTCCTCCCTCCTCCTCTTCCTCTTCCTATTCCTCCCTCCTCCCCCTCTTCCTCCTCCTGTTTTCACTAGAAATTCTCACTTCTGTTTTGTGTCTCAAGTGTTGAGTTGTGAAATTCTGCTGTGGTTTCTATCGTGTTTCAACAGTGAGTTTCACTCTGACACCAGGATGTTACGAGGAGGTTAAAGTAGATTCACATTAGAGAGTCAACTGGGTCTGAAAAACTTTCTTTTTATAACCTCATATTTGGAGTGACAGAGGTGTTCTTCTTCCTCTTCCTGTTTTTTGTGGTTGTGACACAGGAAGACTCAAATAACTGATCTCATATTTAAGAACACTGTGTTGCTTCTGTATGAAATAAATACATTTAAATACGTTGAATATATAACTTATGAGCACTTTACTGCTGGAGGTCAAATAAAACTGAATCTTCAGTGTTTTGTTTCTGACTTTCTGTTGATCTGATCTGAGTTCAGTCAGCTGACGTCAAACAATGACTGAGCTGAAAACAAAATGCTTCACTGACAAAAGTCAAAGGTCACAGACTGAACAGAACATGGTTAGAAGACTACGAGTCCCAGAAAGCACTGCGGTAAGAGACACTAGAGGTTGATCTTGGATGAATAGAATCAGCAACTTTTTGTTTTGAATATGATTCACTCTGATGTCACAGCTCTGGATGGAGGCGTTTCCATAGCAACAGATGCTAAGACTCATGGGTACTGTAGTATTTTAGAGGAGATTTATATGTGTGGCTCAGCAGCTTATTGCTTTTATGTTATGGATGGAACACAACAACTCACACAAACAACGGTTGCAATCAGTTTATTTATCCAGAGAATGATGTGAATGATGATTGTTGTGGTTCTAAACAAACAAAGAAACAAATTACAATGTCTTGTTCAAACAGACTTTCAATCATGTTAAATATTTAAATATTTGTACATTCGAGTATCATAAATATTTCAAATAATGATTAGCCGAACAAATGAGATCAAAGATTATCAATTAACTGAAGTTATTCATGGAAAACACCTACAGACGTTCAGTCCAGGTGAAGGTCCACGCCCCGACCAACGACCCGTACGGGTCCGGATCCAGGTTTTATCCGGGTCCGGGTCGGGTCAGGTCCGGGTCCAGGTCAGGTCCGGGTCCGGGTCCGGGTCCGGGTCGGGTCGGGTCGGGTCCAGGTCAGGTCCGGGTCTGGTCGGGTCAGGTCTGGGTCGGGTCGGGTCCGGGTCGGGTCCTGTTCTATTGTCGTGGTTCTGGGTCTGTTTAACATTATGTGCTGATGGTGATGGAGGTGCTGTGTGTGTTTGTGTTGTGCAACAGCAAACAAATTGCATCTTTGTCCTAAAGATGGCACGAAATGACCTGAGCGAGCTCCTGCTGCTGCTCTGGAGGTCAAAGGTCAGAGAGCAGAGGTCAGACTAGCAAAGTAGCAATGCTAACATTAGCAGCTGTGGCAACGAACAAGCAACAATTATTACGGTTCAAAAGCACAACCAGCCCAGGTTATCTTTATTATGTTTGTCATCTGTCACCATGACAACAAGCGGACTGAAATAACGAGTGGATCTGTCTCAGTCAGAGGAGAATAACAGAAAATCTGGATGTATTGTACCTTTCTTGGCAAGCAGGATGGATGACATGCGTCAGGCGAGAAGGTTTCTAACGTCACATTAGGTAAGACACAACGTTTTGTTTTGACAACTTGTAAATTAACTTTAACTTGTTAATTACAATCAGCTGTGAATCGGGTCTGTGTCTCCCAGCCGTGTTCAGGTCTGACGTTTCTTGGTTCTGCACGGGTCCAGGACCAGCTGACATCAGCGCCTGCTGGCGACTGCAGAGTAGATGACGGCGTCCACCTCCTCCTCCGCCGCTCTGAAACAGGAAGAACAGACAGGATGAGTCAGTCGTCTGAGAACAGAGACTCTCCGCCAAGAGACATGACATCATAACATCAGTCTGTCAGTTATACGTATACATACATATATATACGTATACATACATATATATATGTATGTATACGTATATAGTGAGTTTGACTGATGTCATGTAGCGGTCGTCATAGTAACTGTGAGGCAGAGCAGTGCTGCTTCAGATGATGTTTATATATGTGGACAGAGTTCCTCTTTAGAGGAGGAAGCTGGATGGCAGCTTTAACCCAACAGCGGACCGCTGTTCGTTTCCTGTTTCCAACCACAAGCATAGCTACAGTCGTCTCCTGACCTTTAACCCCGCGGTTATTACTGTAGCCATGACGACGAAGGCGGTCTAACTTTAAGGAAGTAGTAACTTTAACCCACCACATGTTTCTCTGACCTTAACAAAGTGATCATTTGAACCTAAACCATCATCTTTAACCCCAACCAGACCTGAACCACAGCGCCGCCACATCATCAATCATCATTATTGATTAACAGCCATGAGTTACAGACAGATGACGTCGTCCAGCTGATTACTGCTGATACAGACTCTGCGATGTCACATGATCAAACTCGTATCTGGAGTTTGATGAGGACGGCTGGTTGGAGAAAACATTCACACTAAAGTCAGTTTGGGTCGATTCGGCGCCGACGCAACACTGAGTTCATGCTGCTTTGATCCTGTTTTAGTACTTTATTAATTTTCCTGTTGGGTTATCGACCCGAACTAAAGCTCGTTATGATCTTTAAATTTACATGTCAGTTTGTAATTGATTGATAATAACTGGTGTATCTGTTGAACATTGTTTTGTATAATAAACAAACATCTGAAGCTTGTTGTGTGAGTCTGTATATTAGTGAGTTAGTGAGTTTTAGTGTGTAAGAAACACAATGAACAACATCAACACAACACAAATGAAAACAGGAACAATCGAACAGCACGACAGAAAAATCCACGTCACAAAAGACAGCAACTAACTATTGATTTCATGATCGATTATTGATCAATCGTTTCACGTGTAAAATGTCAGAAACAGTGAAATATAGTTTCAAGATTTAGCTCGTTGGACCAGAACACGTCAGTTCTGAATAAACACAATATATATAATAAATATATATCATAAATATATATCAGGCCTACCTGGCCTGGTTCTTGTGTTTGAACTGGACGGCGGCGTAGTTGACTTCCTCTGCTGCCGGTCTGACTTCCTGTCTGACTTCCTGTTGGCGTTCTGCTCTCTGCTGCTCAGCGGCCTCTGTGATGCTGCTGTAGGTGGCATCAGGATGCTGCAAACCGCACCGACACATTAAACAGATGAAGCCAGGACACAAACACCAGAGGCCTTCATCATCATCATCATCATCATCATCATCATCATCATCATCATCATCATCATCATCATGCATCATCATCATCATCATCATCTGATCTCAGGCTGCAACGTTTATTGTATATACATGTATATATATGTGTATAAGTCACCTGACTCACCTTCTGATCCAGTTCACCTCCCACAGCTGCCTGACCGTCATCTGCTGCTGACCGTCTCCTGCAAACACCACATGAACATTACAGTTCAGAATATATATTTATATATAATCATAATTAAAACTTCTATACCACCAAATCACATGACCTGTAATATCTGAAATTGTTTAACATAATAATAAGATGCTTTCACACAAATACGAGACACTTTCCTTGTTTGGGTTAATGTGATGCTTCTGCATTAAACTGCTGTTAGCTTAGAATAATTAAAACAGGTTTGATTATCACTATATTAACATGATGAAACCTCATCATTTTACCTTACATTTCCATTAATGATGATAAAAATGAAGATATATTTAGTGGGAAGAGGATAATTAATGGATGAATTAATGAATTGAGAGAAATGAAGGTATTTTGTTGGATTAAGAAGTTTGCGTTTTTAAATTTAAGGACAAATTAAAGGATTAATTAAAGGTTATAATCTATGTTTGGGATGTTCTCAGGAGTAAATGAAGGAGTAATTAGTGATATTTGAAGGGTGTCAGCTAACATTCACTAGCTAGAGCTTCTATCTTTAGTTAAATGTGTTTTTCTTCTAAACTCAAACAGACGATAGCAGATGCAGGAACAACCGGATCACTGACTTTGTCTTCAATTCAATAAAACATCTATTTCTTTGTTGTGCATCTGTGTTATAATGATAATGTCCCGACATAAAAAAAACAAAACTGAAGTTATTGTGTTTGGCCCTAAACACCTTAGAAACACATTATCTAATGATAAAGCTACTCTGGATGGCATTACCCTGGCCTCCAGCACCACCGTAAGGAATCTGGGAGTTATCTTTGATCAGGATATGTCCTTTAACTCCCACATAAATCAAATCTCAAGGACTGCCTTTTTTCACTTACGTAATATCACAAAAATCAGGCACATCCTGTCCCTAAAAGATGCAGAAAAACTAGTTCACGCATTTGTTACTTCTAGGCTGGATTATTGCAATTCCTTATTATCAGGCTGCTCTAACAAGTCTCTAAAGACTCTCCAGCTGGTCCAGAATGCAGCTGCACGTGTTCTGACTAAAACTAGAAAAAGAGACCACATTTCTCCCATTTTAGCTTCACTACATTGGCTTCCTGTAAAATCTAGAATAGAATTTAAAATCCTTCTCCTAACTTACAAAGCCCTTAATGGTCAGACACCATCATATCTTGAAGAGCTCATAATACCGTATTATCCCACTAGAACACTGCGCTCCCAGTATGCAGCTTACTGGTGGTTCCTACAGTCTTTAAAAGTAGAATGGGAGGCAGAGCCTTCAGCTATCAGGCTCCTCTCCTGTGGAACCATCTTCCAGATTGGGTCCGGGGTGCAGACACCCTCTCTATGTTTAAGAGTAGGCTTAAAACTTTCCTTTTTGATAAAGCTTATAGTTAGGGCCGACCAGGCT
This sequence comes from Thunnus thynnus, assembly GCF_963924715.1. Lineage (NCBI taxonomy): Eukaryota > Metazoa > Chordata > Actinopteri > Scombriformes > Scombridae > Thunnus > Thunnus thynnus. The sequence continues at coordinate 251,614 of NC_089526.1, read as the reverse complement.
CGCCTTGGATCAGCCCTTAGTTATGCTGCTATAGGCCTAGACTACTGGGGGACTTCCCATGATGCACTGAGCTCCTCTCTCCTCCTCCTCCTCTCCATCTGTATGCATTCATGTAACATCAATGCATGTCAATAACTTTGCTTCTTCTCTGGTTTTCTTGTCTCACAGGAAACCTTTCGGCTGCAGATCGACTGCTGTCTGATGTGACGCTGCTGCTACTATTATTAATCATATTTCTATTATTATTATTATTATTATTGTTGTTATTATGTTTCTCTGTGTCTCCCTCCTTCTTTCTCTCTCAACCCAACCAGTCGAGGCAGACGGCGCCACCTAGAGTCGGGTTCTGCTGGAGGTTTCTTCCTGTTAAAGGAGAGTTTTTCCTGCTGCTGATGGAGGAATATAGAGCAGGTAGACCTGAAATAACTTCTGTTGTGATTTGGTGTTTTATAAATAAAACTGATGTGTGGTTATAGCACTGCTGTCAAACGGCTTTTAACAATTACTGAACATTCAGTCTTGTGTTGACCTCTGACTTCAGTATAATATATTAAATATTAATAAATATAATCAGTACCTTCTGATGATGAACAAAACCAGTATGAGAGTAAACAGAAGCAGCAGGACGCCGAACACCAGGCCGGCTATCAGAGGCAGGTCACTTCCTGCTCCTGTAAAACATCAGAAACAGCAGCTGCTTCCATCACACAGACTGAATCTGAGTTAATAACCAATAATATCAGTTGAGCCAAAACACACAACAACATATTTCATATGTGTGGAGTCAGTTTTAGTTTTATGTGTCCAGGTTTGGAGATTTCTGTCTGTCAGTGAAGTTTAGTTCACAGAGTCGCTGTGACTCTGGATAAAATACAGTCAAAGCAACAACATTATCTATTCAATCTGGAAAAATCCAACCACATAAAAACCAGCACAGCTAACCCAGCAAACATCGGTCAGACAGCAAAAACCACAAAGAGCACATCACACTGAAATCATGAAAATGAAGTCAAATAGCTGTCAGTATTGACTCATCATGTTTCTATAAAGAGAAAATTGTGTTTTGTATCATTTATTATCTGGATTATTATGTTGTTAAAACATAACAGACATCAGTTTGACAGAAAGCAGCATATTAAAATGTCAATCTGAACTTATGTGATGTATAAAGCTGCAGAATGAACAATGTATACAGAAACCTGAGAAGCTAAAAAGGTCCGTTGATGATGTAACAACAAATATCAACATTGTTTGAAAGGACGTCCAGCTGACGTCTGCACAACTTTTATTTTTGAACCATTACAGGATGTCTTGTTCAAACAATCACATGACATTTCAGTGTTTGCTGGGAGCCGTCAGCACCAGTCAGTACCCGTCAGCACCAGTCAGTACCCGTCAGCACCCGTCAGTACCCGTCAGTACCCGTCAGCACCCGTCAGTACCCGTCAGCACCCATCAGCACCCGTCAGCACCCGTCAGTACCCGTCAGTACATGTCAGTACTCGTCAGTACCAGTCAGTGCCTGTCAGTACCCGTCAGTACCCGTCAGTACATGTCAGTACTCGTCAGTACCAGTCAGTGCCTGTCAGTACCCGTCAGTACCCGTCAGTACCCGTCAGTACATGTCAGTACTCTTCAGTACCAGTCAGTACCCGTCAGTACCCGTCAGTACCCGTCAGTACATGTCAGTACTCGTCAGTACCAGTCAGTGCCTGTCAGTACCCGTCAGTACCCGTCAGTACCCGTCAGTACATGTCAGTACTCGTCAGTACCAGTCAGTACCCGTCAGTACCTGTCAGTACCCGTCAGTACATGTCAGTACTCGTCAGTACCAGTCAGTACCCGTCAGTACCCGTCAGTACCCGTCAGTACCCGTCAGTACATGTCAGTACTCGTCAGTACCAGTCAGTACCCGTCAGTACCAGTCAGTACCCGTCAGTACCCATCAGTACCCGTCAGTACATGTCAGTACTCGTCAGTACCAGTCAGTACCCGTCAGTACCCGTCGGTACCTGTCAGTACCCGTCAGTACTCGTCAGTACTCGTCAGTACCAGTTAGTGCCTGTCGGTACCCGTCAGTACCCGTCAGTACATGTCAGTACCCGTCAGTACCCGTCAGTACCCGTCAGTACATGTCAGTACCCGTCAGTACCAGTCAGTACCCGTCAGTACATGTCAGTACTCGTCAGTACCAGTCAGTACCAGTCAGTACATGTCAGTACTCTTCAGTACCAGTCAGTACCCGTCAGTACCAGTCAGTACCCGTCAGTACCCGTCAGTACATGTCAGTACTCGTCAGTACCAGTCAGTACCAGTCAGCACTCGTCAGTACCCGTCAGTACCCGTCAGTACCCGTCAGTACATGTCAGTACCCGTCAGTACCCATCAGTACATGTCAGTACTCGTCAGTACCAGTCAGTACCCGTCAGTACCCATCAGTACATGTCAGTACTCGTCAGTACCAGTCAGTACCAGTCAGTACCCATCAGTACATGTCAGTACTCGTCAGTACCAGTCAGTACCCGTCAGTACCCGTCAGTATATGTCAGTACCCGTCAGTACCTGTCAGTACCTGTCGGTCAGCACTTGTCTGTTTAAAGTGTTTACAGACGCAGTTTGTTGAGTTTCTGACAGCTCAAAGATAAAACTGATCTAACAAACCTTCATCTTTCTCCTTCTCCTCTGCCTCCTCCACACGCACGGCGTACGGCTGGGAGATTGTCTTGTTATTGATTTTCAGACCACAGGTGTAGTTCCCAGAATCCTTTGCAGTCAGCGGGCCGAGCTGGAGGGTGGGGCCAGACTGTGGGAGGGGGCTGCCATCTTTGAACCAGGTGAACTCCAGCTGGTGGAAGGTGCAGAATGTTGTTGTGCAGCTCAGTGTGACGTTTTGATTCTGGCTCAGCTCTCCGGCATCACTGGAGCTCTTTATTCTCATTTTAGTTGCTCCTAAAGTAAAAAAGTATTTTAGTTTGTCTCTGTGACCACAGATGATTATTACTGGAGGCAGCAGCAGTCAACATGATGTTATTATCAGTACATGCAGCAGACATGTTAGAAGTTTAACGACAGTGACAGTAATGTACAAGAATCAAACTACACAGGTTTGCTTCAGTATTCAGGATCATGTAAGAACATTTCTTCTCCTGAAGCTCTTCATACATCTCTGGTTTCAGCCTGATGAACATCTGAGCTGAACGTTCCTGACATTTCATCCTAAAATCTGCACATAAAGCAACATGAGGTCTGCAGTAGGGGATGTTACACAACATGAGACTGGACAGACCAGCAGAAACAGCCTGAGGCACAAACATCTGGATGCATGATGATGAACAGAAGTTTGTTTTACTTTTATATCTTATTTGATCAAATTTAAACTGTAAATTCATTCAGATTAAAACTTTATGATTTCCGGTCAGATGAGATGTTTTTCTGTCTCTTCATGACTCGTACGGCAGCTCTGAACCAGTAAAAACAGGAATGTCACAAATTCTGTTAAATCACTCGTAACACATATTCTGCATATTTCCAGCTCTATATTCATATTCTGGGGCTCTACTGGAATATCTTTACTGATTTCCAGTTAAAAACTCCTTATTTATCTTCTACTGGTCCTTTATGCAGCCCCTCAGTTCAGCCTCTGTCTGAAACAGGCCGTTTTAGCTCCTGTCTCTTTAAGGCCCCGCCTCCTGATGAGCCCACTCTGTTCTGATTGGTCAGCTTTCAGGAAGCTTCCTCCGGCTCCGGAGGCTACATAAACAAACTATAGTAGCAGGATTTCACTTCTTTTTCTCCTTCTTTACTCCAAATGTCAACTTCTCAAATCCATCCGTACATGTTGGAGCTGAACAACACATGGAAACGCCTTAGCAACCGCCTTAGCAACCGCCTTAGCAACCACCTTAGCAACCAAGGCTACAGAACAGATGGCTGTTTATGAGCATGTGTGACGAGCCGACGTCAGCTCGTCAGCAAGATAGAAAAACCGTCTCTAATGAAATGTTCAGAGCAGGTTGAAGCCCTGAGTTTTGACTTGCAAGCAGCGTTTCTACAGACGTTCACCAGTTTTGGAACTTTGACCTTGTTTAACATCCGACATCAGAACAGGAAATAAATGACAGAATAACACTAAAAGCTGAATGTGAAGCCTTCAAGAACAAATCTGTTTGCAGTGATTCTTGCCTGAGATTCACTGTCAGAAACTCAAACTGAGCTGCTTTCATGTTGTAAATTAACTAGAGCTGCAACAATTAGCTGATTAATCAACTGACAGAAAATTAATCAGCAACTATTTTGATAATTGATTAATTGTTTCATTTTTCAAACATTCTTTGGTTCCACCTTCTTAGATGTGAAGATTGCTGTTTTTCTTTGAATAACATTTCATTGACCAAACGATTCATCAATTAATTAAGAAAATAATCGTTAGTTGCAGCTTGAAGACTAAGTAGTCAAAATGTTTTTATGCTCATTAGAATTATTTTTTATTATTTACTAGAACAACATAAACATCCTGTTCACCATTGCACAAACAGAAACAAAAACAAACAAACAAGGAAAACATAGAAAACAAACAAGCAGAGAAACTTTAATAATAATAACCCATCTCTGGACCAGCACCTCTATAATCCGTCTCTGGACCAGCACCTCTATAACCCGTCTCTAGACCAGCACCTCTATAACCCGTCTCTGGACCAGCACCTCTATAACCCGTCTCTGGACCAGCACCTCTATAATCCGTCTCTGGACCAGCACCTCTATAATCCGTCTCTGGACCAGCACCTCTATAATCCGTCTCTGGACCAGCACCTCTATAACCCGTCTCTGGACCAGCACCTCTATAATCCGTCTCTGGACCAGCACCTCTATAACCTGTCTCTGGACCAGCACCTCTATAATCCGTCTCTGGACCAGCACCTCTATAATCCGTCTCTGGACCAGCACCTCTATAACCCGTCTCTGGACCAGCACCTCTATAATCCGTCTCTGGACCAGCACCTCTATAACCCGTCTCTGGACCAGCACCTCTATAATCCGTCTCTGGACCAGCACCTCTATAATCCAACCAGCTGCTTCTCACTGGTTCTCCTTTTGATTTCAGACAGAGTGAACTTCCAGTCATGAATTGTTGGAGGTTTAATTTCCAAAACTTTAACTTTTTGCACATTAAAGAAGAGAAAATGATCATCCAGCCCAACAGATGCTTTATCTGCTCTAAACTACAGTCATGGATACAAAGTGAAGGAGATAAAGACATACGACACTAATATTTCTCCATATCAAGCCGTAACTTTTGAACCTTCTAACAGTCCCAGAAAGCACAGAGCAGGAAACTGTCCTGGTTTTAGGACTACAAACTCTAAATCTGATTCATCTTAATAAGTAATACTTGTGTTATTATTAGCATGAGAAGCTCTTACCAGCGACTGTGACTATCACTCCTGACACGTCAGTATAATGTCCTGCAGGGTTGTCAGCTTCCATTCTGAAGCGGAAGATTGCGTTGTCATTCATCTGAATGTCTTTGATCTGTAAAGTGCAGTTTCCCTTCTTGTCTCCCAGGTATTGGTAACGAGGGTCGGGCATCGTTGAGTTGCTGTCATACACAGACGGGGTGGTTCCTTGACAGATTTCATGGTTCACACACCAGAGGACTCTGACGATCCGCAGTGGAACTTCTTTCCCATTCTGATTGAAGGACTTCAGTGGTGTGAAGGTGCAGGGGAGGGTAACAGTCGACCCTTTCTCAGCACAAACAGGAGGTGGATACTTTACAAGTTCACCAGCAACACCTGCAGAAAAACACACGAGGAGACATTTTTATAAAACATTAATAACAAAATGCTCCGTATTGATTATTGATTATTTCTTGTTCTCCTTGTTCACTGAACATGCAGTCAGAATCATTTATGGCACATTAGAACATCTGGAAATAACTGGATCATTGATTAGACATAAATGAAGTGAACAGCGTCCAGGCAGGACCAGATGAACTTCCTGTTTGGCCCCGACTGACCCCCAGAGTACATGGTACCACTCGAGAATCAATTATTCAATCGACAGGAAATTAATTGTCCCGGTTTCCATGATGGGAAACTCAACATCTTTGTGACTGTTGCTCAGACAAAACAAGTCATCTGAACATGTTCACTGGGGCTTCAGGAAATAATCTCACACTGCACCTTCCTGCTGAACCAACTGTCTCCTGGAAATCACCGTCACACACGACTGAACTGTTTCCCAGTTCACTGTGTTATCAATCATAATCTCTGCCTGGACGACGTGCACAGTACCGTTTCTATGTGTCTCTGCAGTGGGAGGGAGGAGGTCTGGGTGGATGCAGGACTCTGACAGCAAAGACCCGGGTTCACATCCTGAGTCCTGATTGTTCTGGTTTGGTTCAGGTTACTGAAAGATGCTTCTGTGGCTTAAATGTTCATAAACATGTTGAGCTTCAAGTCACTGCAGACTTTTTACTGTGTTAAACAGAGACCAGGATCTTTCTCTGACCTTAAAGTTGCAGTTCATGACATTCAGCCACTAGATGTCGCACTACAGCACCAACATCTCAGACCAGAACAAACGTCTGTGTTGTTTAAAAGAAAGCCGACAACTCATGAAACTCCGACCGAACCGTCAGACTAGGAGGAGCTGATCAGATATGAATCAATGTGAAGTTACTGTGTTCAATATTTCTTCCTCAAACGCTTCAGTAACATATTTTACTGAACTGTTTGGCTGTAATTTGACAAAGTTTGTGACGCGGCCGCCATCTTGGAAAAGGGCGTGGAGGACACGGAGGGACTCACATGCACTAACACCCACACCCACACACACACACACACACACACACACACACACACACACACACACACACACACACACACACACAGTGGGAGTGTGACTTCATTCTCTGCTCAGCTCGCTGTTACTCCACTGTATCTTTACAGAGCTGATAGTTGTTTGCTGGCGTCTCGGGAGGCTGGGTGTCATTTATTGGATGTTTTACAACATTTTCTCATCATGTTGAGAGAAAACATGATTCAGCAGCGTTACGTTTAAGACAGAAAACATATTTGCTGTTGTTGTTTAGTCGTTGTTTAGTGAACGTAACTTCCGGGAGACCGAGTCGGTCGAGCAGGTTGACGGTTTCGAACATGTTGGAATCAAACTGACCACTGACATCAGAGTCCTCTCTGTTTCCCTCCACCTTCTGCTGCTGCTCCACAAAAGCATCATGTCTCTGGCCACAACTTATCCCAACCTCTAACCTCTCACATCTCAGGCAGAGCCGTCACTCACGGACCTGAACGCCCCCCCAATCCACGTTTCACTCTACTCCGCTGGCAGATACAGGACACTTAGATGGAAAAAGCACGTTCAGCAGGAGTTTTGATCTCCTGACTAGATCCTTCCCAGTGTTGAATCAACCGTCAGATGAACGTTGTTTTGGATAAAAGCTGCTGCTAAATGAAACTAACATTGTAACTAATCATCAGCTGTGTGTCTCTGTATGTACACGATGTATGTAATCAATGACGTATGTACACGTGATGTATGTAATCAATGACGTATGTACACGTGATGTATGTAATCAATGACGTATGTACACGTGATGTATGTAATCAATGACGTATGTACACGTGATGTATGTAATCAATGACGTATGTACACGTGTTTTAGTTCTGGAAACATGTTCAACACACTGTGGAAACAAATGATCACTGGGGACAATAAATATCTATCTATCTGTCTTTATTCATTGAACAATCAATGGATTATTGCAGAAATGAATAATAATACGATCTGTCCCTCAGTTTGATAAAACACAACAGAAACAGACTTTCACCAAAACCTCCAGAACAGCTGAGACAGAAAAACTCTAAATGTGGTCGTGATGGTGAGTAAAATGTGCCGTGAGCTTCGTCCAATGAAACCACCAAATTACACAGAATAACAGTTTATTTTTACAGTTTATTTTTATCTCCCACAGTGTGACTGCACACTTACTACATCAACTTCCTCCAACACATTAATACACAGTGTAAAGATTCATTATTTAATAGGAATAAATATAATATGACAAAGAAGAAGCAGTCAGGTATATTATTATATAATAAAGATTCAGTAAATATCAATGAATCACCAAACATTAACACACTTATTATGTCCTCAAAGTGTTTCCATTATTATTATTATTAGTCAATCAGATCACTTTGATCTGCTGTCAATATTTCATTTTATGATTTATCTGTTTTAATTTGCTGTGAAACACTGACGTGATGTGGGTTTTGAGAAGTGCTCTATAAATAAATATTATTATTATTATAAATAAATATTATTATTATTATAAAGATTATTATTATCGTAAATAATAATAATGTATTTTTATGATTATTATCATAAATGAATGAATGCATAAGCTGCGTTTTAATCTGCTATCTGAGGGTGAAGCTCATTTTAATAACTTCATGTACTGTTGAGTAGTTTAATGTATTAAATGTTTGTACTTCTGAGTTTTGTGTGTAAAGTTCATCGCTGTCATATATTTGAAATGTTTTCTGAGCCCCTCCTGAAGTGTAAACGAATGTTTTATAACAGTTTTCCTGTCAGTGACTTGAACACGTGTATTACAATAATAATTACGCTTTAATTTTAAAATAAACTTCAGCTTCCTTCATCTGGTAAAGAAAATGTTTTTACAACATGATGTAAAGTTTGATGATGATGATGCAATAGAACCAACATTTGTTATAAAGTATCTATTAACTCCTCCTAGAGTGATTATTAATGATCAATAATTGAAGTAAAGTTTGAGTATTTTTGAAGACTAAAATCCTTCCCAGATAAAAAGACATTAATTATAAGAACATGAGCAGAAACATGAAGCGGTTCAGTCTCACCTGCCAGCAGGAACATGAAGCTCCAGACAGTCTTTTTGTCCCAAACCGCCATCGTCGTTTTGAGCGTCTGAAAGTTTGGACTTGTTAGAAAACTGAGCTGAGATGTGAAAAGCCTTCTGACAGATTGTGAAATGATGCAGGAAACATGATGTGCTCACTTTCTAACTTCCTTTTTTCTTTCTTTTTTTTCCGAAAACTCTTCTCATCAACTCGATTTATGAAGTCTAGCCTCGCTATCTTTACTGCAACTTCCCTAAAAACAGATGATCATCTTATCAACGCTTCATATTCTGAGAAACTGAACATCATCTGAGATAAAAATAATTTCCTGTGAGTGTATCCGTTATGCCCTGCCTGGACTTTTGCTGTTATTTTTCTGTGTATTTTGTTCTCTTGAGTTTCAGTGTTGCATTTATGTTGCCTGGTTTTGTTTTTTTCTGTTTTTTCCCTGCATCAGCCTGCTTAGCTCAGCCCTGCTCCTACTGTCCTCCCCAGTTTATCTGCTCCCAGTCTGCCAGTGTGTTATATCACCTGTTGTCTGTTTACTTAAGTTCCTGTTTTATTTTGAAATATTTTCTCCTTGTGTCTGGTCACCTTTACTTCCTGTGTTTGATTACCTCGTGTTGCACCTGTGTCTCGTTTGCAATCACACCCTAGTTTACTATATATACCCCAGTATACTATATATACCAGGGTTATAACTGACTATAAGTCCAGTTCTCAGTTCGGTCTTTGTCAAGTCGTCTGCTTTCATACTGCGTTAGTCCTGCGTTAGTCCTGCGTTAGTCCTGCGTTTGTTCTGCGTTAGTCCTGCGTTAGTCCTGCGTTAGTCCTGCGTTTGTTCTGCGTTAGTCCTGCGTTAGTCCTGCGTTAGTCCTGCGTTTGTTCTGCGTTAGTCCTGCGTTAGTCCTGCGTTAGTCCTGCGTTAGTCCTGCGTTTGTTCTGCGTTAGTCCTGCGTTAGTCCTGCGTTAGTCCTGCGTTAGTCCTGCGTTTGTTCTGCGTTAGTCCTGCGTTTGTTCTGCGTTAGTCCTGCGTTAGTCCTGCGTTAGTCCTGCGTTAGTCCTGCGTTTGTCCTGCGTTAGTCCTGCGTTAGTCCTGCGTTAGTTCTGCGTTTGTTTTGCGTTTGTTCTGCGTTAGTCTTGCGTTAGTCTTGCGTTAGTCCTGCGTTAGTCCTGCGTTAGTCCTGCGTTAGTCCTGCGTTTGTTTTGCGTTTGTTCTGCGTTAGTCCTGCGTTAGTCCTGCGTTAGTCTTGCGTTAGTCCTGCGTTAGTCCTGCGTTTGTCCTGCGTTTGTCCTGCGTTTGTCCTGCGTTAGTTCTGCGTTTGTTTTGCGTTTGTTCTGCGTTAGTCTTGCGTTAGTCCTGCGTTAGTCCTGCGTTTGTCCTGCGTTAGTCTTGCGTTAGTCCTGCGTTAGTCCTGCGTTTGTCCTGCGTTAGTCCTGCGTTAGTCCTGCGTTTCTCCTGCGTTAGTCCTGCGTTAGTCTTGCGTTAGTCTTGCGTTAGTCCTGCGTTTCTCCTGCGTTAGTCCTGCGTTAGTCTTGCGTTAGTCCTGCGTTAGTCTTGCGTTAGTCCTGCGTTAGTCCTGCGTTTGTCCTGCGTTAGTCCTGCGTTTGTCCTGCGTTAGTTCTGCGTTTGTTTTGCGTTTGTTCTGCGTTAGTCTTGCGTTAGTCTTGCGTTAGTCCTGCGTTAGTCCTGCGTTAGTCCTGCGTTTGTTCTGCGTTAGTTCTGCGTTAGTTCTGCGTTAGTCCTGCGTTAGTCCTGCGTTTGTTCTGCGTTAGTCCTGCGTTAGTCCTGCGTTTGTTCTGCGTTAGTCTTGCGTTAGTCCTGCGTTAGTCCTGCGTTAGTCCTGCGTTTGTTCTGCGTTAGTCCTGCGTTAGTCCTGCGTTAGTCCTGCGTTTGTTCTGCGTTAGTTCTGCGTTAGTCCTGCGTTTGTCCTGCGTTAGTTCTGCGTTAGTCCTGCGTTAGTCCTGCGTTAGTCCTGCGTTTGTTCTGCGTTAGTCCTGCGTTAGTCCTGCGTTTGTCCTGCGTTAGTTCTGCGTTTGTCCTGCGTTTGTCCTGCGTTAGTTCTGCGTTAGTCCTGCGTTAGTCCTGCGTTTGTTCTGCGTTTGTTCTGCGTTAGTTCTGCGTTAGTCCTGCGTTAGTCCTGCGTTAGTCCTGCGTTTGTTCTGCGTTAGTCCTGCGTTAGTCCTGCGTTAGTTCTGCGTTAGTCCTGCGTTAGTCCTGCGTTAGTTCTGCGTTAGTCCTGCGTTAGTCCTGCGTTAGTCCTGCGTTAGTCCTGCGTTAGTCCTGCGTTTGTTCTGCGTTTGTCCTGCGTTAGTCCTGCGTTAGTCCTGCGTTTGTTCTGCGTTTGTTCTGCGTTAGTTCTGCGTTAGTCCTGCGTTAGTCCTGCGTTAGTCCTGCGTTTGTTCTGCGTTTGTTCTGCGTTTGTTCTGCGTTAGTTCTGCGTTAGTCCTGCGTTAGTCCTGCGTTAGTCCTGCGTTTGTTCTGCGTTTGTTCTGCGTTAGTTCTGCGTTAGTCCTGCGTTAGTTCTGCGTTAGTCCTGCGTTAGTCCTGCGTTTGTTCTGCGTTAGTTCTGCGTTAGTCCTGCGTTAGTCCTGCGTTAGTTCTGCGTTAGTTCTGCGTTAGTCCTGCGTTAGTCCTGCGTTTGTTCTGCGTTAGTCCTGCGTTAGTCCTGCGTTAGTCCTGCGTTAGTCCTGCGTTAGTCCTGCGTTTGTCCTGCGTTAGTCCTGCGTTAGTCCTGCGTTAGTCCTGCGTTTGTCCTGCGTTTGTCCTGCGTTAGTCCTGCGTTTGTTCTGCGTTTGTTCTGCGTTAGTTCTGCGTTAGTCCTGCGTTTGTCCTGCGTTAGTCCTGCGTTAGTCCTGCGTTAGTCTTGCGTTTGTTCTGCGTTAGTCCTGCGTTAGTCCTGCGTTAGTCTTGCGTTAGTCCTGCGTTTGTCCTGCGTTAGTCCTGCGTTAGTCCTGCGTTAGTCCTGCGTTAGTCCTGCGTTAGTCCTGCGTTTGTTCTGCGTTAGTCCTGCGTTTGTTCTGCGTTAGTTCTGCGTTAGTCCTGCGTTAGTCCTGCGTTAGTCCTGCGTTTGTTCTGCGTTAGTCCTGCGTTTGTTCTGCGTTAGTTCTGCGTTAGTCTTGCGTTAGTTCTGCGTTAGTCCTGCGTTAGTCCTGCGTTAGTCCTGCGTTTGTTCTGCGTTAGTCCTGCGTTAGTCCTGCGTTAGTCCTGCGTTTGTCCTGCGTTAGTCCTGCGTTAGTCCTGCGTTTGTTCTGCGTTTGTTCTGCGTTAGTTCTGCGTTAGTCCTGCGTTTGTCCTGCGTTAGTCCTGCGTTAGTCCTGCGTTAGTCTTGCGTTTGTTCTGCGTTAGTCCTGCGTTAGTCCTGCGTTAGTCTTGCGTTAGTCCTGCGTTTGTCCTGCGTTAGTCCTGCGTTAGTCTTGCGTTTGTTCTGCGTTAGTTCTGCGTTTGTCCTGCGTTAGTCTTGCGTTTGTTCTGCGTTAGTTCTGCGTTTGTCCTGCGTTAGTCCTGCGTTAGTCTTGCGTTTGTTCTGCGTTAGTTCTGCGTTTGTCCTGCGTTAGTCTTGCGTTTGTTCTGCGTTAGTTCTGCGTTTGTCCTGCGTTAGTTCTGCGTTAGTTCCTGTGATTATGGTCAGTGTTCCTTTGTTCTTGTGTCTCCTGTGACTTCTGAATCTATCCATTAAATACTCAGCATTGTTTCCTGCCTGCCGTCTCTCGCTGGGTCCCCCTGCTCAGCCCGCCTACCTGACAGTATCAAAGTGTTCGGCTCAGTCTTATGTCTTTACCAGACGTCTGGAAGGCAACCAGATATACAGTACCAGTCAAACATTTGGACACGCCTCCTCATACAAGGGCTTTCTTTATTTTTACTATTTTTTACAATGTAGAACAAAACTGAAGACATCAGAACTATGAAATAACAGATACAGAAACGTGTTAAACAAAAAGTGTCAGAAATGTTTCATATTTTAGAAACCAGTACTGAGGGAAACCAGTAAGACCAGCATGGCTGCCACAGCGTCCTGCAGCAACACGCCATCCCATCTGGTTTGTGCTTAGTTGGATCTTCATTTGTTTTCCGTCTGATCCAAACACACCTGCGGGTTCTGTAAGGCTACTTTTCCAATAGATATTAGAAACAACGTCCATCTGTTGTATTAGTTTGTTTTTTTTGTGCATCAGTGTGGCCAGAGCATGTTGGTTGTCTGGCAGAGTCACTGGGCTCCATGTTTAAATCACCCACTACTGAATGAAGACTGGGTTTGAGTCAGCTGCTCTGTGGGTTGGGTAACCAGGGGAAAGGATGTTCCACATGCTGGCTGTCCTGCTGGGTTTAGTCAGTGTCTCTGCTTGTCAGTGTGGTGGAAAACTGCCTTTCCATGATCTAACGAATGTGCCAGTGAGAGTGCAAAGATAGCATTAAGCCAGTAAGAGACAGTTCCCAGAGAGTTAGCAAGAAGGCTAATCTGTGATATAGCAATTTGGTTTTCTGTGTGAAATGATTAAAAGCCGCCAGGTCTGTTTTTACTGTGAGAAAAGATGCTGAGGCAGTAATTTCTAAGATAAGTCACACTTGTATTATCAGCAAAGCATCAAGGTCACTTATGAACTCAGAAATAATGACCAGATGGTTGAATTTAATTAAAAATGAGGTGGAGACTAGAAACTAAGCTCCACAATAGGAGGGGTTATGAAAAGTATATAATATGAGGTTTTATGATTTTGCATCAGGTTTTTCTTTGTCCCGGGACAAAAGGCCTCGGTTTGCTCCGTATCTCTTTACGCACAGTAAACCTCTTCACACTGGACTCTACCAGCTGCCAGTGTATTTTTGTTGGAGTCTTTCTCTTATAAGTTTTGAGTTTACTAAGTTGTGGGTGACCTGAAGATCTATTGGCCCATCTGAAGATTTTTCCACGACAGCAGGTTCGTGTTTTGCATTGTAGCCTTTTCATGGCAGGTACCATTGTTTGTGTTACTGGTCAGTATGGTTTGGCTACTGGTATTGGTGTAGAGAAATTCCTGCAGAATCAGGTCAGTCCTCCAGAGCAGCAGCCTGTAGTCGGGGTTGGGGTCACTCTGACTTTCAAGCAGTGAGAGGAGCTGTTAACTTTGCAGCACAAACAAGAAAACGCTCTGGAACGAGAACAGACTATTCGAGCACAGCAACAAGCTGTTGAATACACAGAGTTAGACCCTTGTAGGGGCAGTTCTTCAAATTTTTTATGGTGTTTGTGGTTGTTTGTGTTGTTTCCCAAATTTTCAGAAAAGGATCCAGATACATTTGTCTTGTTGTTTGAGAGGTTTGCTAACAGGAAGTGGAGTAACTGTGAGCAGCTGCTGCAGAGTGTGTTGACTGGGGAAGCTCCGACGCTTATTCTGCTTTGCTTATAACAGACAGTAAAAACTCTGTCAAGGTAAAAACTGCAGTTTTAAAAGCATAAGAACTAGAACATGAGGCTCACCGGCAGAAATTCAGTGCAAAGAAATTTTTGTGCATCAGTTTGTGAGTGGGCTGGCCTCTGTTCATTGTGCTAGTTTGAGCTTTATTTGAGTTTATTGAGTTAGTCTTGTTGGAGTAGAAACTCCTAGAACAGGAACCCTTTTATCTCCTTCGGCCACTTTCTCTTCCCTGACTTATTTTTAATAAACCAGAGTTCTTCTGGTCTGTGAAATATAAAACAAAGAAGTTTTATCACATTTTAGGTCAAATGACATTAACACTTGAGACGATTCTTTATCCTCTTTAGGGACAAAACGTTTAAATTAATTAACTTCATTTAATCCAACAGTTTGAAAGATGCACATGCAAGAAAAATCCATATTCTGGCACTTTGCAGATATTTTTTACGTCACATGTGAGTTTAAATCCACCAGCTGGATGTCTGATTAGAGGATGGAACAAGATATTGATCATATATGACATCAGACAGGATTTATGTGTGTACATGTGTGTTGATCATGAATGATGGATGTTAATGGCTGCTGGGTTACGAGGCCGTCTTGTACAGGTAGACAGTCCCGCTGATGTACTGGCTCTCATCTCTCTCACAGATCTGCGGCGGCTCCTTCATGTATCTGTCAGACAGTTTGATTCCTACTGGACTCCACAGTCCCTCCTCCTCCATCAGCTTCAGCTCTCTCTCCAGATCCTCCTTGTATCTGGATGCTGCTGGTCCTGTGTGGTTGCCTCTCGCCATGCAGACGTAACCTCCTGGAGACGACAGGGAACAGATTCAAACACAGCAGGAACTTTAATCCACAGTGGTGTCCGACAGGAAGAAGCTACAGATCAGGTGGTTCTAGTTTCAGAGGGGTTAGGGTTAGAAACAGCCACAAGCTGCTTGAACTTCACACTCTGCTGGTCTGAAGGTGTTTCCAGAATCCTCAAACACTCTTTGAAGCATCTGGATAAAAATATTCTGTCTGCTGCACCATATAAATATGTGAACCTGTTTCAGGCCAAATTGCTCAAAGATCTGCCACAGGTGATGTTTGTATCGCAGGTGAATCTTCCCTCGTTGGTTACCTGGTTTGGCAGCGTGGCAGAGCTCCCTGACAACACTGACCGGTGCAAAACCAACACCTAAAGCCCCGACGATGATCACCACATCAAACAGAGCTGAAAGCAGAACAAGAGGACAGAATGTGACACTTCACACCTCCAGCAAAAACAATCAAAGATTCATTCTTTACAATACATATAATAATATAATATATAATAAGACAAACTCAAAACTGCCTCTAGAAAAAGTTTCAACTCTGCTGTAATAAACTGCTGTGACATCTGGTTTCGATCAGTGATCAGTGATCAGTGATCAGCGAGTGTTTGTGCTGCTGATGAAGACTCATGTGCATCAGAGAGGAAGAGGGACGCTTTCTGGATCTAAGGGTTAAATGAGACTTCGACCTGAAGAGTCTGCTGGGTCACATTTGTTTTCAAATGATCTCAACAGGAAATTCTGTCCATAGATGGATGAACTAACTTCAATGTACTGATGAACTTTGTAATAGTTTGGGATTATTCATTAATGTTAAAAAATGGAAATGATGTAAACACACTTTGCCTCCAAATACTAGTTTAACTTATTTACCAAAAATATTTCTGTCAATTCTGTATATGATCATTTTAAAGAAGCGATTGATTCAGATGTTATATATATATATATATATATATGTATATATGGTGATGATCACATGATTGATTGGTGTAAAGGAGGAAGCGGCCTCAGGCAGAGCGTGCTCATTAGAGACTTCCGCTGGCTGAGACAGCTAACTTTCAGTTTATTAAATTTAAAAATTAAAACACTGCATTGACAACATCACAGCAAATCTCTTAAACTGAATGTTGGTCTTTGGCTGGTTTAAGACGTCCATGTTTGTTGGGTTTTCAGCTGCTACCAGCTGTAACAGCCCATCTGGTGCTCAATAATTCACAGATTTTAAAACTAATTATAATTATTTATTATAATAATTAGTTTTAGCAGCATTGTTTGCTTGCTGTTTATTAATCATACACAACCTCTGAATGATATCATACTGGCTGAATATAAGCAAGTGTATGAGGTGTACCAGGCTGTGCAGGCAGAGGTTGTGTTCCCAGTAAGGCCAGTCTGAGGTCCTGATAGAGGCCAGTTCTAGCAGCTTGTTCCAGCATGCCTCCACTGCCGTCCACTCCCACAAAGAGCCTGAAGCCCAGTTCAACCATCTGCACACAACAACACACAGCATTCAGTCTGAGCGCTCTGCTTTCACACACCAACACAATAATAAACACAATAATACTATTTCTGCTCAGTGATGAATCCTCTGAGCTCTCCTTTAGCGCCACCATCAGGTCAGAGTTTACACTCGTACAGGCTGAAGGCAGCGACCAGGATGACGTCTGCTGCATGGATGTACAAAGACAAGTCGGAGGGGGCGGGCCCTGTTCATTCATATGAGAGTTGCTCAGTGACACATGAAGTCAAAAAAGCCACTTCCTGCTGTGAAGAATCACCCAGGTGAAAACAGACTGAGCACGCTCATTAGAGACTTCCACCAGCCGAAACTTCTAACTTCCAGTTCAGCCCTCCGGCTAACTTGAAAGGGGAAATTCTGACGGTGAAATGAGTCATTTCAAGTTATGATGCTCAAATAAATGTATCCGCTGATTTACAGACGTCTCTTTCATAGAGAAAATCCGTGGGAAAAAGTCTTTTTGGGAACGACAGCATCACATGATGTTGTAATTACACAGTTTGGCCGCTATGTCAAATCGGCTTCAAAGCCTGGTGCTGTTCCTGTATCCAGTTGTCTTTATACGCCCATGGTGACTCACATCACTGAAACATTTCATGAAGCCAATTTGAGACTCACCAGTTTAGCAACCAGTCCCGACCCGCAGGCGACATCCAACACCTGAACTTCCTGTCGACTCCCTGAGAAGTTGGCATTAAGGAAATCAACTGCCAAGTTTGGCGCTCTGTAGTTCATCTCGGCTAAATCCTGTTGATGTAACGTGTTAAAGTTATTCTGACCCTCAGACTTCAGCTCATAAACATCAGCAGAAACCTTCTGTGTCTTTCATAATATTTAAGATTCACAGTTAAAAACTCCTTATTTATCTTGTATTGGTCCTTTATGCAGCCCCTCAGTTCAGCCTCTGTCTCTAACAGGCCGTCTGAGCTCCCGATGAGCCCACTGTTATTAATACTAATAATACTGATGATGATGATAATGATGATGATGATGATGATGATGAGACGTCACTGACCTGTTCGTAGGTTTCTGCACATCTGTTGTACAACTGGATCGTCTGCTCTGAACGGACACTTTCACAAGACGGAAGGAAGATTTCAGTTCTGCTGCTGTCGCACATCATGAGGAGACGACTTCAGACCTGCCAGAGAGGACAGACGTCACCCGTATGTCACCTGTACTTCACCTGTACTTCACCTGTACTTCACCCGTACTTCACCCGTACTTCACCCGTACTTCACCCGTACTTCACCGGTACTTCACCCGTACGTCACCCGTACTTCACCCGTACTTCACCCGTACGTCACCCGTATGTCACCTGTACTTCACCGGTACTTCACCCGTACTTCACCCGTACTTCACCCGTACGTCACCCGTATGTCACCTGTACTTCACCGGTACTTCACCCGTACTTCACCCGTACTTCACACGTACTTCACCCGTACTTCACCTGTACTTCACCCGTACCTCAACTGTACTTCACCCGTACTTCACCCGTACTTCACCCGTACTTCACACGTACTTCACCCGTACTTCACCTGTACTTCACCCGTACCTCAACTGTACTTCACCCGTACCTCAACTGTACTTCACCCGTACTTCACCCGTACTTCACCCGTACTTCAACTGTACTTCACCCGTACTTCACCCGTACTTCACCCGTACTTCACCGGTACTTCACCCGTACTTCACCCGTACTTCACCCGTATGTCACCTGTACTTCACCGGTACTTCACCCGTACTTCACCCGTACTTCACACGTACTTCACCCGTACTTCACCTGTACTTCACCCGTACCTCAACTGTACTTCACCCGTACTTCACCCGTACTTCACCCGTACTTCACACGTACTTCACCCGTACTTCACCTGTACTTCACCCGTACCTCAACTGTACTTCACCCGTACCTCAACTGTACTTCACCCGTACTTCACCCGTACTTCACCCGTACTTCAACTGTACTTCACCCGTACTTCAACTGTACTTCACCTGTACTTCACCCGTACTTCACCCGTACTTCACCTGTACTTCAACCGTACTTCACCTGTACTTCACCCGTACTTCAACTGTACTTCACCGGTACTTCACCCGTACTTCACCGGTACTTCACCCGTACTTCACCCGTACTTCACCCGTACTTCAACCGTACTTCAACCGTACTTCACCCGTACGTCACCCGTACTTCACCCGTACTTCACCCGTACTTCACCGGTACTTCACCCGTACTTCAACCGTACTTCAACCGTACTTCAACCGTACTTCACCCGTACGTCACCCGTACTTCACCCGTACTTCACCCGTACTTCACCCGTACTTCAACTGTACTTCACCCGTACTTCACCCGTACATCAACTGTACTTCACCTGTACTTCACCCGTACTTCACCCGTACTTCACCCGTACATCAACTGTACTTCACCCGTACTTCACCCGTACTTCACCCGTACTTCACCCGTACTTCACCCGTACCTCACCCGTACTTCAACCGTACTTCACCTGTACTTCACCTGTACTTCACCTGTACTTCAACTGTACTTCACCTGTACTTCACCTGTACTTCAACTGTACTTCAACTGTACTTCACCTGTACTTCACCCGTACTTCAACCGTACTTCACCTGTACTTCACCCGTACTTCAACTGTACTTCACCTGTACTTCACCTGTACTTCAACTGTACTTCAACTGTACTTCACCTGTACTTCACCCGTACTTCACCCGTACTTCAACTGTACTTCACCTGTACTTCAACTGTACTTCACCTGTACTTCACCTGTACTTCAACTGTACTTCAACTGTACTTCACCTGTACTTCACCCGTACTTCACCCGTACTTCACCCGTACTTCACCTGTACTTCAACTGTACATCACCCGTACATCACCCGTACTTCACCCGTACTTCACCTGTACTTCACCTGTACTTCACCTGTACTTCACCTGTACATCACCTGTACATCACCCGTACATCACCCGTACTTCACCCGTACTTCAACTGTACTTCACCTGTACTTCACCTGTACTTCACCCGTACTTCAACTGTACATCACCTGTACATCACCCGTACATCACCCGTACTTCACCCGTACTTCAACTGTACTTCACCTGTACATCACCTGTACTTCACCCGTACTTCACCCGTACTTCACCCGTACTTCAACTGTACTTCACCTGTACTTCACCCGTACTTCACCTGTACTTCACCTGTACTTCACCTGTAGGTGTGTGTAAAGATGAAACACTCTCTGTATATCAGACCTGCAGCTTCTTGCCGTGAAGTTGTTGTTTTTATGTGATGTGATTTTTATAATATGACGACTTTGGTTTTTATAGCTTTTGTTTACTTCTGATTTAATTATTGATTCATTCTTTCTTTTAAGTGGTTTTGATTGATCAGGATGGATGGAGGGTGACATCTGATCTGTGGTTATTCATGTTGTTTAAATGTTTACTGTTGTATCATTTGTGTTCATCGCTTACACATTTAGTTTATTTTTAGATATCAATCATGAATAGTGTTTTTATTTTTAATTCTACAGCAGATTATAAAATGTCACACAGGAAGTTAGTGGATTGAACTAATGTCTCATTAACTTTACTTAATTATGTAAGATTTATAATTTGATGTTAATTCAACCAAACATCTCTAGCTTTTATTTCAACAGCACTGCTGAATGTTGAATAATCAGCTGCAGGTTCATGCAGCTCCCAGTTCTCTGGAAGACAAACGGGTTTTCATGCAGGTGAACATGAATTGAGAAACGTCTTTCTGTCACTGATTACAACATGACCAACGGTCACTCAGCTGTCTGCTCTGTAGCTTCCTCCTTTAACATTCACTACAGCATCACATGTGGATTCATCCGCCGCTGAAAACAGTCCCAACAACTGCTGTTTGTTTGTTAAAATCTACAGTGAGCAGAAATGTATTACTGAACTGTTTTAAACATAAAACTATGTATTTATGAGCTGTTTTTAAATTTGATGAACAAAATGATGCCAGTAAAATGCTCAGTGTGATTCAGAAGTTTATGATTTTAAGATTTTCTATCATGATCATTTATAATTGATTATCAGTAAAACATTCCATCCATTCTGTCTCATTTTCTGCATCTCAGTTTTCTTTCATTCTAAACTGAATCTGTTTGAGTTTTTAGACATTTGAAGACATTTTCTTAGACTGTTTTCTGACATTTTATAGACTAAACAACCAATCAATGAATCTAATCAGGAGTTGAGACAGTAATCAATAATGAACATGAAATAAGAGAACAAGCTGACTGTTTGTACTCACCTGTGTGTGGATGTGTGCAGGTACAGAAGCAGATGTGAGACTCGCAGCAGCTTTTTCAAGGCTGAGGTGAGCTGCTGGATGCTGATTGGCTGACTGGAGTGTCATTAACATGCTGGACAGATGGGGGCGTCTGGCTGCAGGTCAAACCTGTTTGAAACCTGCAGGTTCAGTTCCAGCTAAGACGTTTTGATGCTATCAGCAGTCTGAGAATCTGGAAGTGAATGTAAAGAATTCCACAAGTTTCTGTCAGTAAATTTGTTGTTATATTGTAAAATAGTAAAAGTGCAACTGTAGAAATCATGAATATTAGAAACTATTTATTTTATTATTGTTCCATGTTAGAAAAACATTTCAACATTTTTCTTTTCTTGCTGGATCTGAATTGTGATTATAATGTTATTTAAAAAACTGCTCTAAAAGTTTTTGCACATCTGATGGTCAGATAACGTCGGACAAAGCTTCGCTTTGTCTTTCCTTATCCGCCATCAGACACGTGTGTTTTTCACAGTAGTGGGTGAGTGCGAGACGCCGTCCGCCAGGCGGCGCCGTCTTGCTTCTGTCTAACCAAGACACCGCCGTACTTCTGCCATTCGGTTCACACGCGACGTGACTTCCTCCCATAGTCACAGACCGACGACGTCATAACGTCAGGCCCCGTCGCCATCTTGTCACACACACACATGCATTCCCCTGCATGTGTCCAACCCTGTACATAGCTGTTGTGTTTTGTTTGGTAGGATTAGATTTTAGAATAGTTATTTATTGAATGAAGTATTTGTTAACTTTGTTAATTTTGCTAAGTTTAATAAACACTGTTATATCTTTAAAGAGAAGTTTTTCTGTCATTATTGTGTGTAATATTGTGAAAAGTGGCTGATTGAAGGAGTCAGAGCTCGAATTCACCCTTCTTTGTTCACCCTTGAATGTTGATATCTCTCAGATATTAACATTCTAGCTGAACTCCTTTTATGAGATTACCTGGTTCGGTTATTGGTCCCGGTTTCCGGGTGGTGCCCCGTATTTGTTAATTCATATTAATAATTCTATTAATTGTTATAATTAGTTAATTATCCTTGATAATTGATGATTATTGCCAATAATCAACTATGTTCCTCACAGATCCAACAGTTGGTGCCCGAATTATTGATTAAGGTTAACAATATCTTATTTTCATAATTCATAATCATCTATGATAATTATGAATTATTGCTAATAACCAAACACGCTACTGCCCGTCCCAACAAAAGCAAATGTAAAAATGTCGTCAGTGAAGATAAATCTGCTGAGTGTTGGAGGAAACCGTTCTCTGTCACCTCGTTGAGTCTCTGTTGACAAAAATAAATCATTTTTAACATATTTGTATGAAATAAATATTCATAAAAACTCAGTATTTGTCTGTTCTGAATACCATATTTGGACCTTATAGGACACAATCTGTCACCTGAGCAGAGATCAATATTCTGATTGATCATCCTGCTTATAACACTTATATCACAGCTCTCTCTCAACAATGTGACATTTTATTAGATATTTTTTATATATGTATAATTTTATATATTATAGATTTTGGCCCCAAATTATTCCACAAATGATGAGACATTCTGATCATAACCTGGTTTATTAAATAACAGAATAAACACAAATAATCAATAAATACATTTAACACATTCAGTAGAAACTTATCAGAAGCATCCAGCATGTGTTTCTGCTCTGCAGTGAAATATAACATGAATACGTGTTTGCACATTTCAGAAGAAATGACTTTATATAAATAATAAATGACATGTTGTTACGTTGGACCAAGTGACAGGAAGTGACAGGAAGTGACAGGAAGTGACAGGAAGAGTCTTTAAAAACTTCTTTTATTAGTTCGACTGTATTCAAACAGTTTGTTCACATAAATAAAAACTGTCTTAAAAAATTATAAAATCAATATTTATTCAATGTCAACAGTATATTAGAATTATTTAAAACATATTGAGCCTA
Organism: Thunnus thynnus; assembly: GCF_963924715.1. Classification (NCBI taxonomy): domain Eukaryota; kingdom Metazoa; phylum Chordata; class Actinopteri; order Scombriformes; family Scombridae; genus Thunnus; species Thunnus thynnus. Next base: position 228,699 of record NC_089526.1, on the reverse strand, counting down.
AATAAACAACATTTAAGTGTGAAATTGGTGATAATAAACAACTCCTAATTATAAATGAATAGCTAAGATGTTTAATCCATAAATCATCATCAATAATATAATTACATTATTGATATATTCAAATTGTCCTGTTCAAACATTTAGACAACAATAGTTTCCATAGAAACGAACCTGTGTGTCACTGGTGCAACAGCATTCACTATCAGGCTCCAAAAGCATGTGAGTGAATGAGTGAGTGAGTGAGTGAACAAGTGAGTGAATGAATGAGTGAGTGAGTGAATGAATGAATGAATGAATGAATGAATGAGTGAATGAATGAATGAATGAGTGAGTGAGTGAATGAATGAGTGAGTGAATGAGTGAGTGAATGAATGAATGAATGAATGAATGAGTGAGTGAATGAGTGAATGAATGAGTGAATGAATGAATGAATGAATGAATGAGTGAATGAATGAATGAGTGAATGAATGAATGAATGAGTGAGTGAGTGAATGAATGAATGAATGAGTGAGTGAATGAATGAATGAATGAATGAATGAGTGAGTGAATGAGTGAACGAGTGAGTGAATGAATGAATGAATGAATGAATGAGTGAATGAATGAATGAGTGAATGAATGAATGAATGAGTGAGTGAATGAGTGAGTGAATGAGTGAACGAGTGAGTGAATGAATGAATGAATGAATGAATGAGTGAATGAATGAATGAATGAGTGAGTGAGTGAGTGAACGCTTGAGTGAATGAGTGAATGAATGAATGAGTGAGTGAATGAGTGAATGAATGAGTGAATGAATGAATGAATGAGTGAGTGAATGAATGAGTGAATGAATGAATGAGTGAGTGAATGAATGAATGAATGAGTGAGTGAATGAATGAGTGAGTGAATGAGTGAGTGAATGAGTGAATGAATGAGTGAATGAATGAATGAATGAGTGAGTGAGTGAATGAATGAATGAATGAGTGAGTGAATGAGTGAACGAGTGAGTGAATGAATGAATGAGTGAATGAGTGAATGAATGAGTGAATGAATGAATGAATGAATGAATGAATGAATGAGTGAATGAATGAATGAATGAGTGAGTGAATGAGTGAGTGAATGAGTGAGTGAATGAATGAGTGAGTGAATGAATGAATGAATGAGTGAGTGAGTGAATGAATGAGTGAGTGAATGAGTGAATGAATGAATGAGTGAATGAGTGAATGAATGAGTGAATGAATGAATGAATGAGTGAGTGAATGAGTGAGTGAATGAGTGAACGAGTGAGTGAATGAATGAATGAATGAATGAATGAGTGAATGAATGAGTGAGTGAGTGAACGAGTGAGTGAATGAATGAATGAATGAGTGAGTGAATGAGTGAGTGAATGAGTGAATGGATGAGTGAATGAATGAGTGAGTGAGTGAACGAGTGAGTGAATGAGTGAGTGAATAAGTGAGTGAATGAACGAGTGAGTGAATGAATGAATGAGTGAACGAGTGAGTGAATGAGTGAGTGAATGAGTGAGTGAGTGAATGAATGAATGAGTGAATGAATGAGTGAGTGAGTGAATGAATGAATGAGTGAATGAATGAGTGAGTGAGTGAGTGAATGAGTGAGTGAATGAATGAACGAATGAGTGAGTGAGTGAATGAGTGGATGAATGAGTGAGTGAATGAGTGAGTGAATGAATGAATGAATGAATGAGTGAATGAGTGAGTGAATGAATGAATGAGTGAGTGAATGAATGAATGAATGAATGAATGAGTGAGTGAATGAGTGAACGAGTGAGTGAATGAATGAATGAGTGAGTGAGTGAATAAGTGAGTGAATGAATGAATGAATGAATGAGTGAGTGAATGAGTGAATGAATGAATGAGTGAACGAGTGAGTGAATGAATGAATGAATGAATGAGTGAATGAATGAATGAATGAGTGAGTGAATGAATGAGTGAGTGAATGAGTGAATGAATGAGTGAATGAATGAATGAATGAGTGAATGAATGAGTGAGTGAATGAGTGAACGAGTGAATGAATGAATGAATGAATGAATGAGTGAATGAGTGAATGAATGAGTGAATGAATGAGTGAGTGAATGAGTGAGTGAATGAGTGAATGAATGAGTGAGTGAGTGAACGAGTGAGTGAATGAGTGAATGAATGAGTGAGTGAATGAGTGAGTGAATGAGTGAGTGAGTGAACGAGTGAGTGAATGAATGAATGAGTGAATGAATGAGTGAGTGAGTGAATGAGTGAGTGAATGAATGAATGAATGAGTGAGTGAGTGAATGAGTGAGTGAATGAGTGAGTGAATGAGTGAGTGAATGAATGAATGAATGAATGAGTGAATGAGTGAGTGAGTGAATGAGTGAGTGAATGAACGAGTGAGTGAATGAATGAATGAGTGAACGAGTGAGTGAATGAATGAGTGAGTGAATGAGTGAATGAGTGAGTGAATGAATGAATGAATGAGTGAGTGAGTGAATGAGTGAATGAATGAGTGAGTGAGTGAATGAATGAGTGAACGAGTGAGTGAATGAATGAATGAGTGAGTGAGTGAACAAGTGAATGAATGAGTGAGTGAGTGAATGAATGAATGAATGAATGAGTGAATGAATGAATGAATGAGTGAGTGAATGAGTGAGTGAGTGAGTGAGTGAATGAGTGAGTGAGTGAATGAATGAATGAGTGAACGAGTGAGTGAATGAATGAATGAGTGAGTGAGTGAACAAGTGAATGAATGAGTGAGTGAGTGAATGAATGAATGAATGAATGAATGAGTGAATGAATGAATGAATGAGTGAGTGAGTGAGTGAGTGAGTGAATGAATGATTGATTGATGAGTGAATGAATGAGTGAATGAATGAGTGAGTGAGTGAATGAATGAATGAATGAGTGAATGAGTGAATGAGTGAGTGGAGTACATAAGCAGCCCAGAACAGTTGATTGTAAAAGATGAAACTATGTTGCGAACAGAAGAGGAAACAAACCTGCTGATGAAACTATATGAAGAATATAAAGAAGTTTTCACCAAAAAGGGCAAAACTGCCACAATGAACACAGTGAAGGAGACGACTCGGCACAAAACTGCTGACAGATTAAGTGCACACCTGTAGACAGGTAGTGATGGCCTAGAGCTTTGAGGAGTAAACTTATTACCGGGAGGTTGATGGTTCAATTCCTGCATCCGGCTTGATGAGTCTGCATGATGAGAGTGAAGAGCAGAGCTCGTCCCTGTTCATGGTTTTATCTTTATTTGCTAATAAATGAGCGTTCAGATCAGTGACTGTGGTTATATTATCACTAGGCTACATAATATCAGATGTATAATTAAAATTATGGTGTCGCGACTTAAGAGAACCAACTTACCAACGTTATCAAACTCTTTGACACATTTTCTCTTCTACAAAATGTCCGTTAACAAGCCACTGAAAGTTAAAAATCAAGTTGCAGTTGGAGATGAAGAAAATACAAAAACTTGAGCAAAAGATTAAAAAGCTAAAAGACTAAAGAGAGTCTCAAAGAGATCCCTCTTAAAGCCCAAAGGAAAAAGGAACCCCGAGTCTCTCTTGGCTTTTCTTTTTATAACTATAACTTCCTCTTATTTGTATTACCACATACCATCTATTTCCAGGACATCTATCACTTACATGCTGATATTACATGACTTTACACAAAACAGGGACCTTTTCTTCAGCTGTCACTGACATCACACCTTGTGGAACATTTGAACTCCTTTTTTACATTTGAGATTAAAATCTGCTGCTCCTTTGCCTCAGATTATCTGATGGTTGTCCAGGTGTTTGATGTTTGTTTGTGTTTGTTTAGTCATTCTAGTCGGTTCAGATCTAGTTCAGTACAAATTGTATAAATTGTATAAATTCCCCACTAATGGTGCAAGACATTAAACTATTTAATTAAACATTAAATAGAAGAAGGCTTGAGTAGAGTTTGTCTCGGCCACATATATTGGAGCTTTCAACAATGTAGTAAAAGTATTGCAGTAAAAGTACATAAGTATTATGAGCTTGATGTAGTTAAAGTATTGCAGTAAAAGTAGTGGTTTGGTCCCTCTGACTGATATATTATTATATATGACATCATTAGATTATTAATAGTGAAGCATCAGTGTTAGAGCAGCATGTTACTGTTTCCAGGTGAAGATGATGATGATGATGAAGACACGCTGTTAAATGTTAACCTAACTGACAGGTAACCTGAATGTGTAACTAACTGTTCTCTGTCTCTTATAAAGTAAAATTCTTTTTACTTTAATGAGTGAAGCGGCTAAAGGTGCTACTGGCTAAAGTTGTTTGACTCCGTTGCTATGGTAACCTGGGAGAGTGGGAGTTTAAACAGTGTTAAATTCAGACTGAACTACAAACTAATTTGAGGTGATTAAGTTTAATATTTTATGTTTTCTGAAGCAGTTCTTTCACACAAAACGTTATCTTTGACGTTTATTTTACTGTAATAGGCAACTACATAGACCACAATCCAACACGCCGAAGTATCAGCCAATAGGAGAGGCTTCTGATCGTTAGACCAATCAGAGAGCGGCGGGAGCTTTCAAACTTCAAACAGGAAACAGCCCATAGCAGCAGTTTGTGTCGATGGGATTCAGACTGAGACGCGACTTTCTTTTACAACTTTTTACGGTCTGAATTTAAACTTTTTGAAGTTTTTTTAGAAGTTTTATTCACCGAGAGCAGAAACAGAAAGTTAACCGGTACTAAAGTACAGTATCTGAGTAAATGTACTTAGTTATTGTCCAGCTGTGGTAAATAGTTTGTTAAAGCATCATAACCAATAAATAAAACAAAGAAGTTGTTACTGCTTGTTGCATCGATCACCATAACTACTGACAAGAGAGTTAAAGCTCGTTCGGATCTCTTTGATTTACAGTAAAATGATCTTTCTGTCTGTTCGTGTTCCAGCTTCACTTAAACTGAGGACGAGACGCCGTCGTTCTGCCTTCAGCTGCTGATATGATGGAGCTTTATCACATGTCATGATGTCATCATGACATCATGACATCATGACATCATGACATCATGACCCCGATCAAAGAGTCTGATTAAAGTTTCTTCAGCCACAACAAAAACATTCACATATGAAAAATGCAGAGAAATGTGGAATAAAGCATAAAATATAATCAGGTGACAAACAGTGAGGATATCTGTCACATTTTACTTCAATCAGTCTATAAACAGCTAATAAACAGTAATAACTCACTATAATGCGGTTATAAGCAGATGTTTGGACATGTTAAGTGTTTATTAATGTTCAGTATTTATTATAACTTCTCCTATGAGGACATATTTTATATTATTACAGCTGTTTTATTATATTGTCATTGATGATGTTTATACAGCAGCAAACACTTCTGTGTGTCCACAGGAGGAGTTATAATTATTAATTAAAGCTGGAAGCAGCGTTGAACGGGCCCTCGCGCCTCCACGCACGTCGGACCGCGGCGCAGTCGAAGGTCTTCTGTGACGGGCATGTAGATGTTTTCAGACCCGGCTGTTTTCAGTGTAAGAAGGAGATAAACATCACTTCCTTTGTCCACTGTTTTACCTGCTGCTGGAGCTGCTTCACTGATATGTTGTAGGGGGCGCTATTCATCCAGTTTACATCACTGATGGAATATTGTCATGTAGACGTGTTCAGGCCGGGACTCTTATCAAACATGTAAAGTTTGGTGCAGACTGGAGCATTTACAATAAAGTTATAGCAACTTCCTCTGTCATGGCGAAACATCAAATCTCAACGGTGTGAGGATGAGAGTTTCCTGCAGGGTGAGACATGTCTGTCTCGTTCACACTTGTCTGTCTCGTTCACACCTGTCTGTCTCGTTCACACTTGTCTGTCTCGCTCACACCTGTCTGTCTCGCTCACACCTGTCTGTCTCGTTCACACCTGTCTGTCTCGCTCACACCTGTCTGTCTCGTTCACACCTGTCTGTCTCGTTCACACCTGTCTGTCTCGTTCACACCTGTCTGTCTCGCTCACACCTGTCTGTCTCGTTCACACCTGTCTGTCTCGCTCACACCTGTCTGTCTCGTTCACACCTGTCTGTCTAGTTCACACCTGTCTGTCTCGTTCACACCTGTCTGTCTCGCTCACACCTGTCTGTCTCGTTCACACCTGTGTCATCAAAATTATGCAAGTTTTGGGCCCATTCACTTGAATTTCAATTAGTAAACTGAAAACTCTTGATGAGTTTGTGTGTAAAACAAATTAATTTCCTAATTTTCATCAAGTCTATTTTTAGAAAAGTAAAGACGTTTAACCCACATGACCTGGTCAAAGTGTGATTGACATGTGACCTGTCAGGTGTGTAGAGACAATAAGTAACTGATACTCATATATGTGAATGGAGAGTGTGAGTGAACCGCTAGCTGCTCGGGTCCTAATAAAGGAAAAACTGCAGTACAGAGCTACACATTTTAGTTTTGATTTTATTTTTCTGCAGCACTTTATCACTAAACTGTCACCCTCACTCCATTTATTCCCCTCATAGGTCATCCCCACTACTGAAGCATACATATAAGACCTATAATTATTGTAAAATAAATGATAATAACACCAAACTTCATACAAAGTTTGTATATAATGTTTCCTCCTGTCCTCCCCAGTTTTTTGAGTCACCAGCCGTCACTGGGGGGGGGGGGGGTTGAATGCAGCTCATTTTTGTAGGATTCAGCAGAAAGGTCTGTATACATACAGTACATTATATGATTATATGTATGTTTTCTCATTAATATAAATTCTAACTACGCAGGTGAAATCTGTGTTTGTTTGTGTGATGCTGAATTTTAACAGGTGAATTTTTCATGAATTAAGAAAAAACAACTAGTTTTGGTTTGTTGAGAGAATTTAATGCAGATTTATGTTATTTTCATTCTTTGATGCAAAAATAATAAACTTAAATCTTCAACTCTGTTCATAGTTCATAGCATCTGTTCAACACTTTTCAGTGACTTCACGTAGTAAAAATCTTGTTTTATGTTTCATTTTAAATTTGTTTTCGTGGGTTTTTGCATCAGTTTTTTTTTTTAATAATGTATAAATGTTCACTAACTTCTGTTTAAATGAATCATTTCTATCAGCTGTTTGTTTAATGGACATATAAGCACATTTCCTGTTTATTATCTAATACTGTGGTGACGCAGCACGAGGGGCGTGGCCTCCACTTCCGGGAGGACCAGTCCAGTGAGGAGGATGTTGTGGAGAGGTCTCACTCTGCTCGCATTTCTGGGAAACCACAGATGTCAGACTGCAGACAACAGTGCGACATGATTTTATATCTTCGGGTTTATGACGTCAGTGCATAATTGATAATCGATTAATTGCTGTTAATAATTAAATTGAGAAAAAATGTCTTAACCAACAACGGGACGTGTGGTGAAAACAAAGTTCCTCTTTATCAGCATCTAAAACCTCCTTTCTGACAGAAAAGAGCTGAAATGATTCATTGATTAGTCAACCGATTAATCTAATTCTTTGATCGATCCAGGAAGTGATTCACTTGCATTCATGTTTAAATTTACTGCTGACTTATAAAGTCTGTAAGTACAGCTGCAACAATCAATTAATTAATCGATCAAAAGAAAATTAATCAGCAGCTGTTTTGTGAATCATTTAATCACGTGCTTCCCAGATGTGAGTATTTCCTGATGTTCTCTCTCCTGTGTGTTAATTAAACAGATTAACAAAACAAGAGACTCTGACGTCACTACGGGCTCTGGGAACAGGGGACATGGATGGATGCACATTTTTCACTATTTGCTGACATTTTAAGGACCAAACGAATAATCCGTGAACTGTAAATGAAGACCAGTAAAGAGAAGAATCTCCAGTTGCAGCGCTGGTTTCCTCCCAGCAGAACCCAGCGGCCGGTTTGTCTTTTCCTGCAGAGTGACTCATCTCCATCATAGACGATCTTCGTTCAGTCTCATCGCAGCTCCTCCGCGCAGCCTCCCTGCATCCGAGCGCGAGCATCCTCACTGCGCAGCGCGCGGACACCGACTCACCGACACACCGAGCGGACCTCTGCGGGCTGCACCTCCGGATCAGCGGCATCTTTTCGGTGATTCTCCCGCGGTCGGTTCTGTATGGAAGTGAAGTAACCGGCCGGTGGATCGTCGGTGGATCGTCGGTGGATCGTCGGTGTCCTCTCATCTCTCTGCTGCTCTCCGCGCGGTCAGGACGCATCCTGCCCACAGTCACAAAATGGCGGACATCACCGAGCTGCGACCCTCCTACGGTGAGAGCCAGGCCGCTTCTTCTCCCTCTGCAGCCGCCGGCAGCGGCGCGAGCCCGGGCCAAAACGCCCGGCCCGGCCCGCTCCGGTCCGGTCCGGTCCGGTCTGCTCCGGTCAGGGTTACAGTAGGTCCGGCGTCATCTTCACGGGGAGTCAACACCCAGTTAATGAAGCCAACACCCGCGATTCCTTCTTTTATTCGCTCTTATTAATCTCTGCAGACATTTCAGATATAAAACGCTCTCAGACTGTCGTTCATCGACGTTATTATTATTATTGTTGTTATTATTATTATTATTGTTATTGTTGTTGTTGTTGAAATCCTTTTAAAGCTTCATATTTGGAGGCAGAGAGACTGGAATCGATATTAATATGTTCAAATATCAACCTGTTTAGATTCAGTAACACAGCAGGAGGTGAAGTTTCAACTTTACATGAACTGACTGCTCAGATTAATGTGAACAAATCAAAATAAATCAAAATAAATCAAAATAACACCTCGACAGGGCGGCGAGCAGCGCGCTCTCGCGCTCCGACGCACCGTCTGCTTCTCGTGGGCCTCAGTGTGCGTGCGCGTGCCAGTCAGGGTGGGTATCGGGTGACGTCATGTCTGTACCCGGCGACACCTGCAGATATTTATTATTATTATTGTTGTCTTTGTGTTACTGTTGACAACAGAATATTTTCTTCAAACAGACAAACAACAACAACAACAACAACAACAACAACAACAACATGCTGATGACCAGACAGCTGTTCCTCTAAATCTAAACCAATAAAAGACATAATCACATCAATAAGTGGAAAAAATTAGGACCAACTCCAGATTATTTTCATGGACTGTTGTTCATTCTGAAACGTGACCTGAGACGCCTCCGACAGCCTGAAACCCAAACACGCTGATCAAACCGATCAGATCAATAAACCTTCAAAACTATTATGAAACAATGAGTGACGTCATCCTGACCAGTTTAATGCAGGTGATTTTTTATTATTTGTTATTTCACAGCATCACCTTCACCTGTCAGTCAAGGTGAACATGGAGCAGCGATCTGATTGGCTGTTGCCGGTTTACAGGTGCAGCGTTTCATTAATGATCGATGAGGAGACGCCAGCTGCACCTCTGGCCAGATGTTGCGAAACCAGAGATGCTGTAAAACAACAGCAGCAGCAACACAGTCTGTATCTGCCGCTGTAATCATTAATCAAGTCATTTGATTAGTTAATTAACAGAAAATGAATCAGCAGTTATTTGGATAATTGAATAATCGTTGAGTCTTTTGAACCGTTGCTGGTTGCAGCTCCTCATATCATTCATGACGGGAAACTTAGGATTTGTTGATTGGACAAAAAACAAGACATCACTGCAGGCTCTAAATAATTATTTTTAAAAAATTCTGACATTTTATTAACAAAGTGATAGAGAGATACTTTATTAATCCCAAAGGGAAATAAAATGTTTAATCAATCAATAATCATCAGACTAACAGATAATGAGAATGATGGTTAGTTGCAGGTGGTGATTAATAACACTGATTAATAACTGATTAATAACACTGATTAATAACACTGATTGGACACATGCAGTCATACAAAGTAGCAATAATCAATAAGACAAATAGAAAGCTCTGCACAGCCGTGAGCTCTGTGTTTGCTGCAGATTTTAATATTAAAGACACTTTAACGCAGTTTTCAGTGATGCAGCTGCTGCAGAAACAAGAACAAACCTGAAGAATCAGAACCAGAATCAGCTTCACTGGACTAACGTGTTCACACATAAAAGAGATGTGACTCTGGTTTCTGCTGGCTGGCTGTACTCTTCACAACAACATATCAATATCAGTATCAGTATCAGTATCAGTATTATTATCAGTATTATATCAATATTATTATCAGTATTACATCAGTATTATTATCAGTGTTATTATTATCAGTATTATATCAATATTATTATCAGTATTACATCAGTATTATTATCAGTGTTATTATTATCAGTGTTATATCAATATTATTATCAGTATTATATAAGTATTATATCAGTATTACATCAGTATTATATCAATATTATTATCAGTATTATTATCAGTATTATATCAATATTATTATCAGTATTATATAAGTATTATATCAGTATTATATCAGTATTACATCAGTATTACATCAGTATTATTATCAGTATTACATCAGTATTATATCAATATTATTATCAGTATTATATCAATATTATTATCAGTATTATATCAGTATTACATCAATATTATTATCAGTATTACATCAGTATTACATCAGTATTATATCAGTATTATTATAAGTATTACATCAGTATTATATCAATATTATTATCAGTATTACATCAGTGTTATTATCAGTATTACATCAGTATTACATCAGTATTATATCAATATTATTATAAGTATTACATCAGTATTATATCAATATTATTATCAGTATTACATCAGTGTTATTATCAGTATTATTATCAGTATTATATCAGTATTACATCAGTATTATATCAAGATTATTATCAGTATTATATCAGTATTATATCAGTATTACATCAGTATTATATCAATATTATTATCAGTATTACATCAGTGTTATTATCAGTATTACATCAGTATTACATCAGTATTATATCAATATTATTATAAGTATTACATCAGTATTATATCAATATTATTATCAGTATTACATCAGTGTTATTATCAGTATTATTATCAGTATTACATCAGTATTACATCCGTATTATATCAGTATTATTATCAGTATTATATCAGTATTACATCAGTATTATATCAAGATTATTATCAGTATTATATCAATATTATTATCAGTATTATATCAGTATTACATCAGTATCATATCAATATTATTATCAGTATTATATCAATATTATTATCAGTATTACATCAGTATTATATCAATATTATTATCAGTATTACATCAGTGTTATTATCAGTATTACATCAGTATTACATCAGTATTATATCAGTATTATTATCAGTATTATATCAGTATTACATCAGTATTATATCAGTATTATTATCAGTATAACATCAGTATTACATCAGTATTATATCAGTATTATTATCAGTATTATATCAGTATTACATCAGTATTATATCAGTATTATTATCAGTATTATTATCAGTATTATATCAATATTATTACCAGTATTATATCAGTATTACATCAGTGTTATTATCAGTATCACATCAGTATTATATCAGTATTACATCAGTATTATTATCAGTATTATTATCAGTATTACATCAGTGTTATTATCAGTATTACATCAGTGTTATTATCAGTATTACATCAGTGTTATTATCAGTATTACATTAGTATTATATCAATATTACATCAGTATTATATCAGTATTATATCAGTATTATATCAGTATTATTATCAGTATTACATCAGTATTACATCAGTATTATATCAGTGTTATTATCAGTATTACACCAGTATTATATCAGTGTTACATCAGTATTACATCAGTATTACATCAGTATTATATCAGTGTTATTATCAGTATTACATCAGTATTACATCAGTATTATATAAGTATTATTATCAGTATTACATCAGTATTACATCAGTGTTATCTCACTGTTATTATCAGTATTACATCAGTATTACATCAGTATTACATCAGTATTATATCAGTATTACATCAGTATTATATCAGTATTACATCAGTATTATATCAGTATTACATCAGTGTTATTATCAGTGTTATTATCAGTATTATATCAGTATTACATCAGTATTACATCGGTATTATATCAGTGTTATTATCAGTATTACATCAGTATTACATCAGTGTTGTTATCAGTGTTATTATCAGTATTATATCAGTATTACATCAGTATTATATCAATATTATTATCAGTATTATATCAGTATTACATCAGTATTATATCAATATTATTATCAGTATTATATCAATATTATTATCAGTATTATATCAGTATTACATCAGTATTATATCAGTATTATATCAGTATTATATCAATATTATTATCAGTATTATATCAATATTATTATCAGTATTATATCAGTATTATATCAATATTATTATCAGTATTATATCAATATTATTATCAGTATTATTATCAGTATTACATCAGTATTATATCAGTATTACATCAGTGTTATATCAGTGTTATATCAGTATTACATCAGTATTACATCAGTATTATATCAGTATTACATCAGTATTATATCACTGTTATTATCAGTATTACATCAGTATTACATCAGTGTTATTATCAGTATTATATCAGTATTACATCAGTGTTATTATCAATGTTATTATCAGTATTATATCAGTATTACATCGGTATTATATCAGTGTTATTATCAGTATTACATCAGTATTACATCAGTATTATATCAGTGTTATTATCAGTATTACATCAGTATTACATCAGTATTATATCAGTATTATTATCAGTATTACATCAGTATTACATCAGTATTATATCAGTATTACATCAGTATTATATCAGTGTTATCTCACTGTTATTATCAGTATTACATCAGTATTACATCAGTATTACATCAGTATTATATCAGTATTACATCAGTATTATATCAGTATTATATCAGTATTACATCAGTATTATATCAGTATTACATCAGTATTATATCAGTGTTATTATCAGTATTACATCAGTATTATATCAGTGTTATTATCAGTATTACATCAGTATTACATCAGTGTTGTTATCAGTGTTATTATCAGTATTATATCAGTATTACATCAGTATTATATCAATATTATTATCAGTATTATATCAGTATTACATCAGTATTATATCATTATTATCAGTATTATATCAATATTATTATCAGTATTATATCAGTATTATATCAATATTATTATCAGTATTATATCAATATTATCAGTATTATATCAGTATTATTATCAGTATTATTATCAGTATTACATCAGTATTATATCAGTATTACATCAGTGTTATATCAGTGTTATATCAGTATTATATCAATATTATTATCAGTATTATATCAATATTATTATCAGTATTATTATCAGTATTACATCAGTATTATATCAGTATTACATCAGTGTTATATCAGTGTTATATCAGTATTACATCAGTATTACATCAGTATTATATCAGTGTTATTATCAGTATTATATCAGTATTACATCAGTGTTATTATCAGTGTTATTATCAGTATTATATCAGTGTTATATCAGTGTTATATCAGTATTACATCAGTATTACATTAGTATTATATCAGTGTTATTATCAGTATTACATCAGTATTACATCAGTGTTATTATCAGTATTATATCAGTATTACATCAGTGTTATTATCAGTGTTATTATCAGTATTATATCCTTATTACATCAGTATTACATCGGTATTACATCAGTGTTATTATCAGTATTACATCAGTATTACATCGGTATTACATCAGTGTTGTTATCAGTGTTATTATCAGTATTATATCAGTATTACATCAGTATTATATCAGTGTTATTATCAGTATTATATCAGTATTACATCAGTATTATATCAATATTATTATCAGTATTATATCAATATTATTATCAGTATTATATCAATATTATTATCAGTATTACATCAGTATTATATCAGTATTACATCAGTATTACATCAGTATTATATCAGTATTACATCAGTATTATATCAATATTATTATCAGTATTATATCAATATTATTATCAGTATTATATCAATATTATTATCAGTATTACATCAGTATTATATCAGTATTACATCAGTATTACATCAGTATTATATCAGTATTACATCAGTATTACATCAGTATTATATCAGTATTATATCAGTATTACATCAGTATTATATCAGTATTATATCAGTATTACATCAGTATTATATCAGTATTACATCAGTATTATATCAATATTACATCAGTATCATATCCGTATTACATCAGTATTACATCAGTATTACATCAGTATTATATCAGTATTACATCAGTATTGTATCAGTATTACATCAGTGTTATATCAGTGTTATATCAGTATTACATCAGTATTACATCAGTATTATATCAGTGTTATATCAGTATTATATCAATATTATTATCAGTATTATATCAGTATTACATCAGTATCATATCAATATTATTATCAGTATTATATCAGTATTACATCAGTATTACATCAGTATTATATCAGTGTTATATCAGTATTATATCAATATTATTATCAGTATTATATCAGTATTACATCAGTATTATATCAATATTATTATCAGTATTATATCAATATTATTATCAGTATTATATCAATATTATTATCAGTATTACATCAGTATTATATCAGTATTACATCAGTATTACATCAGTATTACATCAGTATTATATCAGTATTACATCAGTATTATATCAATATTACATCAGTATTATATCAGTATTACATCAGTATTATATCAGTATTACATCAGTATTACATCAGTATTATATCAGTATTACATCAGTATTATATCAGTATTATATCAATATTACATCAGTATTACATTGGTATTACATCAGTGTTATTATCAGTATTACATCAGTATTACATCAGTATTACATCAGTGTTGTTATCAGTGTTATTATCAGTATTACATCAGTATTACATCAGTATTATATCAGTGTTATTATCAGTATTATATCAGTATTACATCAGTATTATATCAATATTATTATCAGTATTATATCAATATTATTATCAGTATTATATCAGTATTACATCAGTATTACATCAGTATTACATCAGTATAATATCAGTATTATATCAGTATTATTATCAGTTTTATATCAGTGTTACATCAGTATTATATCAGTATTACATCAGTGTTATATCAGTATTATATCAATATTATTATCAGTATTATATCAGTATTACATCAGTATTATATCAATATTATTATCAGTATTATATCAATATTATTATCAGTATTATATCAATATTATTATCAGTATTACATCAGTATTATATCAGTATTACATCAGTATTACATCAGTATTATATCAGTATTACATCAGTATTATATCCGTATTACATCAGTGTTATATCAGTATTATATCAATATTATTATCAGTATTATATCAGTATTACATCAGTATTATATCAATATTATTATCAGTATTATATCAATATTATTATCAGTATTATATCAATATTATTATCAGTATTACATCAGTATTACATCAGTATTACATCATCAGTATTATATCCGTATTACATCCGTATTACATCAGTATTACATCAGTATTATATCAGTATTATATCAGTATTACATCAGTATTATATCAGTATTACATCAGTATTACATCAGTATTATATCAATATTACATCAGTATTATATCCGTATTACATCAGTATTACATCAGTATTACATAAGTATTACATCAGTATTATATCAGTATTACATCAGTATTGTATCAGTATTACATCAGTGTTATATCAGTGTTATATCAGTATTACATCAGTATTATATCAGTGTTATATCAGTATTTTATCAATATTATTATCAGTATTATATCAGTATTACATCAGTATTATATCAATATTATTATCAGTATTATATCAGTATTACATCAGTATTACATCAGTATTATATCAGTGTTATATCAGTATTATATCAATATTATTATCAGTATTATATCAGTATTACATCAGTATTATATCAGTGTTATATCAGTATTATATCAATATTATTATCAGTATTATATCAGTATTACATCAGTATTATATCAGTGTTATATCAGTATTATATCAATATTATTATCAGTATTACATCAGTATTACATCAGTATTATATCAGTGTTATATCAGTATTATATCAATATTATTATCAGTATTATATCAGTATTACATCAGTATTACATCAATATTACATCAGTATTATATCAGTATTACATCAGTATTACATCAGTATTACATCAGTATTATATCAGTATTATATCAATATTACATCAGTATTACATCAGTATTATATCAGTATTACATCAGTATTGTATCAATATTACATCAGTATTACATCAGTATTATATCAATATTACATCAGTATTATATCAGTATTACATCAGTATTATATCAGTATTACATCAGTATTACATCAGTATTATATCAGTATTACATCAGTATTATATCAGTATTATATCAATATTACATCAGTATTACATCAGTATTACATCAGTATTATATCAATATTACATCAGTATTATATCAGTATTACATCAGTATTACATCAGTATTACGTCAGTATTATATCAGTATTACATCAGTATTACGTCAGTATTATGTCAGTATTACATCAGTAATATTATCAGTATTATATCAGTATTACATCAGTAATATTATCAGTATTACATCAGTATTGGTAGCAGTGTTACTGGTGTTACAGGTGTTAGTGGTGTTATCGTGTTAGCGGTGTTATCGGTGTTATTTTGTTATTGGTGTTACAGGTGTTAGTGGTGTTATCGTGTTAGCGGTGTTATCGGTGTTATTTTGTTATTGGTGTTACAGGTGTTAGTGGTGTTATCGTGTTAGCGGTGTTATCGGTGTTATTTTGTTATTGGTGTTACAGGTGTTAGTGGTGTCATTGGTGTTAGTGGTGTTATCGTGTTAGCAGTGTTAGCGGTGTTATCGTGTTATCGGTGTTATCGTGTTAGCAGTGTTAGCGGTGTTATCGTGTTATCGGTGTTATCGTGTTAGCAGTGTTAGCGGTGTTATCGTGTTAGCGGTGTTATCGTGTTATCGGTGTTATCGGTGTTATCGTGTTATCGGTGTTCGTGGCGTTGTAGGTGTTGGGGCATAGATTACTTGGCCACCACCCCCACTGTCGTTTTGTTTTTATTATAAACACAAAACCCATTTAGTTCATTTTTGCATATCAGCGCCACGTTCATCAAATAAAAACTCAAATTTTTTAAAAATATTGTGTTTCATCAATACTTTGTCTGACGATGGACGCTACATTTATCAGCTAAAGTGTCTGCTGAGCGTCTGCAGCAGCAGCAGAGAGAGACGCCTGTCCTCCCTCCTGCTCTCTGCTGTAAACACACACAGCTGTTAGCGGGCAGCTGTTAGCGGGCAGCTGTTAGCGAGCAGCTGTTAGCAGCAGCTGGTTGGTGGGTTGTTCAGCTCGCTGCAGCCTCACGTCACACACTTGCTCTCTCTCTCAACTGCACGCTACGCTACTTATATGACTTTAAGTTAAGTTCAGAAAATATCTTAAAATACATTTTGTAAAGAATCCCTGATGCTCCGCAGGCTGCCGGGCTTGCAATACACTGCTGTGTGTGTGTGTGTATGTGTGTGTATGCGTGTGTGTGTGTGTGTGTGCGGGTGTGTGTGTGTGTGTGTTCGGGGGTGTGTGTGTGTGTGTGTGTGTGTGTGTGTGTGCGTGTGTGTGTGTGTGTGTGTGCATGTGTGTTGCTAGGCAGCGAGCTCAGCTGCTCTCACCACTTTCCAAAACATGACATCATCTGATGGAGTGAATGAAAGCCGACAACAACAGGAAGGAAAGAAGCTCTGCAGGAGTCTGAATGTGATTTACTGCATCTCATCAGCTGTTTCTGTGTCAATAAATTAATAATGATAATTAATTGTGTAAACGAAGCTGACAGGAAAATAATTACAATTGTTTAATAAATGTGATCAATATGGACAGAGTCACTATCAGAAAGATTACAGTTAGAACTAGAGCTGCAACGATTAGTCAATAAATCAATCAGCTGACAACTATTCAATTAATCACCAACTATTTAGATCATTGATTAATCGTTTTGAGTCATTTTTTAAGAAGAAGGTTCCAGCTTCATAACTGTGAATATTTTCTGGTTTCTTTAGTCTCTTTGACAGTAAACTGAAGATCTTTGCTGTGGTCGTTTTAGGACGTCGTCTTGGGAAACACTGATCCACTTTATGGACCAAATGACTGATCAATAATGAAAGTAATCCTTAGTTACAGCTGTAGTTAGAACTATCGTCTTCTGTAAAATCCAGAGTCTATAAAATATCCAAGAAGTGCAAGAAGAAAAACTCCAAAAATATTCGATTTATAAGCATTAAAAACAGAGAAAAGCAGAAAGTCTGAGACGTTGGGAGGCAGAATCACTGAAAACTGTATTTTTGTGCAAAGTGAAGACATTTTAATATCAAGTTATAATTATATTTGTAGCTATGAAGACGTAAATAAAGTTTTTATAAAGTGAGGAGCTCCTCACGTCTATAAAGGTGAAGACTTTACGGTCCTCATGAGTGTAGCAGTGCCTGTATGAGTGTGTGTGTGAGTGTGAGTGTGAGTGTGTGTGTGTGTGTGAGTGTGTGTGTGAGTGTGTGTGTGCGTGTGTGTGTGTGAGTGTGAGTGTGTGTGTGAGTGTGTGTGTGCGTGTGTGTGTGTGAGTGTGTGTGCGTGTGAGTGTGAGTGTGAGTGTGTGTGTGTGTGTGTGAGTGTGTGTGCGTGTGAGTGTGAGTGTGTGTGTGAGTGTGTGTGTGCGTGTGAGTGTGTGTGTGTGTGTGTGAGTGTGTGTGAGTGTGAGTGTGTGGACAACAATACGTCTCTGTCCCCCCCCCCCCGGATGTTTCTCAGGACGCTCGCTGTGATGACATCACTGCTTTTAACTATGATGTAACCTTTTCAGATCCAGTGATGGAAACTAACAGAGTACATTTACTCAAGTACAGTATTTAAGTACAGTTTTGAGGTACTTGTACTTTACTTGAGTATTTCCATGTGATGCTACTTTCTACATGTCAGAGAGAAATATTGTACTTTCTACTCCACTACATTTATTTGACAGCTTTAGTTACTTTTCAGATGAAGATTTGACACGATGGGATTTGTAGTAGAGACTCTGAGTCTCTGCAGGATTAACGGAAGTTAAACGTTTGTCCTCCATGTTTGTTTTTACTCTACATCCTGTTTACACACTAACAAAGCCAGTGAAAAGTGTGTTTCAGCATCTTTTGAACCACTTTAAACACAAAATAAACACGTTATCTCTCTCAGATATAGATAGCTGGTGACATCACAGCGATGTCAGCATGACTCAAGATGATGTCACTGCATCATACACTGATCAAAATAACTCCAACTATGTTTCTGGGCCTTAAACTTACGGTATTTTAATTATTGATTAATCTGCTGATTATTTACAAGATCAGCTGATTGATTAATTCGTTTCTAACGTCTTCAGAGGTTTTTTGTCTAATAAAGATATAAAACAGAGTCTGACGTCAGTGTTGAAAACGTCCATCATGATGAACTGATGCGGGTGTTTGTGTTTCTAACGCTTCCTGTCTCTGTCTGTCAGCCATGTCTCCCGTCCTGGCGGGCTTCCTGGGAGCGGGTGTTCTGGTTCTGGTCGTGGTGGTTCTGGTTCTTCTCTGGTCTTTCTGTCAGCGCCGTTACCTTCGCATCTCTGGACGCTACAAGCTGCACGGCGATCGTTACTGCGACGCCGAGGACCCGCCCTACAAGTTCATCCACATGCTGAAAGGCATCAGCATTTACCCAGAATCCCTCAGCGGCAGCAAGAGGATCGTCCGCGGCATCCGGCGTGCCGACCGCTCCGACCGTGACGGAGAGCGAGGCGGCGCCGGTGCCGCGGGCAGAGGCATGGTGCTGGTGGACGCTGAAAACAATATCCTGGATGTCCCGGGCCAGCTGCAGATGAGTCACCTGGTGCCCCCCGCCGGCCCCGGCCCCGCCCACAACCAGGCGCGGTTGGAGCGGGCGCTGCCGGTCCGCGCCGACTACTGCTGCCTGGACAGCAGCTCTGCCAGCAGCAGCCAGACCAGCAGCAAGACCGCCTCGCCCTTCACCCCCGCCTCCTCCGAGCCCGAGCCCGAGCCCAGCCTGGGCGCCGTCAGCCTCACCGTGGACTACAACTTCCCCAAGAAGGCCCTGGTGGTCACCATCGTCGGGGCCCGAGGCCTCCCCGCTATGGACGAGCAGGCGGGCAGCTCCGACCCCTACGTGAAGATGACCATCCTGCCGGAGAAGAAGCACCGCGTCAAGACCCGCGTGCTGAGGAAGACCCTGGACCCGCTGTTCGACGAGACCTTCACCTTTTACGGGGTGGCCTACAGCTCGCTGCCCGAGCTCACCCTGCACTTCCTGGTCCTCAGCTTTGACCGCTTCGCCCGCGATGACGTCATCGGGGAGGCGGTGGTGCCTCTGAAGGGCGTGGACCCGAGCACGGGCCGAGTCCACCTGAGTCAGCAGATCACCAAGAGGAACATGCAGGTGAGGAGGGGGAGGGGCTTACCGACGAACGTTAATCTAGAGGTGTGTTAGAAAGATGTTCATTTGTACTGTCAAGTTAAACACAACACGAGATGTTATAAACATAATAACCCAAAATAATAAATAAATATGATTAAAAAGAGTTTTAGTGAAATAAACATGAGACCAACAGAACAAGAGAATAAAAGTCGACTTTAATAAAAGGCAAACAGCCGTCAGCTGAGAGTTGCAGCTTCTGTTCAGATCTGTGCAGCAGAGAAACTGAACGCTGCTCCTCCAGCTGCAGTTTGGACAGAAAGCAGACCTGTCCCAGAACACCTGAGAGGTCCGGACCTGTACCAGAACACCTGAGGGGTCCGGACCTGTCCCAGAACACCTGAGGGGTCCGGACCTGTCCCAGAACACCTGAGGGGTCCAGACCTGTCCCAGAACACCTGAGGGGTCCGGACCTGTCCCAGAACACCTGAGGGGTCTGGACCCGTCCCAGAACATCTGAGGGGTGCAGACCTGTCCCAGAACACCTGAGGGGTCCAGACCTGTCCCAGAACACCTGAGGGGTCCGGACCTGTCCCAGAACACCTGAGGGGTCTGGACCCGTCCCAGAACATCTGAGGGGTGCAGACCTGTCCCAGAACACCTGAGGGGTCCAGACCTGTCCCAGAACACCTGAGGGGTCCGGACCTGTCCCAGAACACCTGAGGGGTCTGGACCCGTCCCAGAACATCTGAGGGGTGCAGACCTGTCCCAGAACACCTGAGGGGTCCAGACCTGTCCCAGAACACCTGAGGGGTCCGGACCTGTCCCAGAACACCTGAGGGGTCTGGACCCGTCCCAGAACATCTGAGGGGTGCAGACCTGTCCCAGAACACCTGAGGGGTCCAGACCTGTCCCAGAACACCTGAGGGGTCCGGACCTGTCCCAGAACACCTGAGGGGTCTGGACCCGTCCCAGAACATCTGAGGGGTGCAGACCTGTCCCAGAACACCTGAGGGGTCCAGACCTGTCCCAGAACACCTGAGGGGTCCGGACCTGTCCCAGAACACCTGAGGGGTCTGGACCCGTCCCAGAACATCTGAGGGGTGCAGACCTGTCCCAGAACACCTGAGGGGTCCAGACCTGTCCCAGAACACCTGAGGGGTCCGGACCTGTCCCAGAACACCTGAGGGGTCTGGACCCGTCCCAGAACATCTGAGGGGTGCAGACCTGTCCCAGAACACCTGAGGGGTCCAGACCTGTCCCAGAACACCTGAGGGGTCCGGACCTGTCCCAGAACACCTGAGGGGTCTGGACCCGTCCCAGAACATCTGAGGGGTGCAGACCTGTCCCAGAACACCTGAGGGGTCCAGACCTGTCCCAGAACACCTGAGGGGTCCAGACCTGTCCCAGAACACCTGAGGGGTCCGGACGCTTCATGACGCAGCAGCAGATCAGAAACCATTCAGTGATTTATAAACTGACAGGGAAATCCAGACCTGATCCAGTCTCCTGGTCTTAGTGAGGACGGTTATAATAGTCGAGTCTAATAGTCCCCTAATCGTTGATATATCCTGAAGGTGACTTTGTAATTATCAATTCTGCTCATTTCCAGCTCTATTTATATTCTGGGACACGATACACAGTTAAAAACTGATTATTGATCTTCTACTGGTCCTTTATGCAGCCCCTCAGTTCAGCCTCTGTCTGAAACAGGCCGTTTTAGCTCCTGTCTCTTTAAGCCCCGCCTCCTGATGAGCCCGCTCTGTTCTGATTGGTCAGCTTCAGGAAGTCTACGAGGGGCAGCCTATCAGAGTCATGTTAAATTACCGCTGATGTAAACCCAACATTTCCTGTTTTACTGCTTTATATTAAAAGCTTTTAAATGACTAAATAACAGGAGACTTTTATTGTGAAGAATTCACAGGAAATAAAACATGTTTCTCAGTGAATTAGCGGAGCTTTGGTAGCTTTGGTAGTGGAGATATTTGAGCTGTTTGTTGAGCGGATCAGTTATAAATAAAACAGGGAGGAAGAGTACGAGCAGAATGATGTTTGATGAAGAGCTGCAGACGACCAGCACACCTCCAACAGGTAAACTACTGATTTAGCCCCGCTGTGTAACGGAGTCGTGGCTCGGCGTGCAGAGCAGACGACCATAGAAAGAAATCCGTCACCAGCCGACATCATGAACTGTTGTAAAGTGAACGTTCAGAGCAGAGCTGCTGCTTCCTGCTGGCAGGGATCACTGATACATACGTTATCATGACTAACTCACTTTTAACATGAACATCTGACTGAAAATAAGGAAAAGCATCGTATGTCCCCTTTAACGTGTTGAAATGTCTGAGTCCATCAGGATGTCTGGCTCGGTTTGTGGTTTTTAACGTGAGCGACTGAAGCTGATTTTAATCATTCTTTGTTTAACTGGAGGACATGTTGGCACTTCCATTCATTGATTTAGTCAGTCACTGACTCAGTGCTCATATGAGATTATAATCCCCTGCTGATATAATCAGTCTGAGCTGGTGGCAGCATACAGATGTTGAACAGCCCCAGTATGGAGCCTTGGGGAACTCCACATGTAGTTGCCGTTCTTTAAGTATGATTCAAACCAGTTTAGTGCTGTGTTAAAACCAGCAGCTCCAGTATGAGGAACTGTGCTGCAGGTCTGAACAGAACACTTCCTGCAGATATTGACAGATATCAGATATATCGGTGATTTGATGATGATGAACAGATCAGACTGCAGCAGCTTCTTGTTATAACATCAGTTTACTAAGTTCAGATTTACACATTACTCATCAAACTAACTATTACATAGAGATGAGTTGTGGCTAAATATTTAGCAGGGGTGTAACGGTGCACAGATTAGTTTTAGGTGCAGTAAACTGCATGAATACTATTAAACGTAAAACACATATTTCTGCAGGTATAAAACAAAGTCACAGAGATATCTGTTCACTTTATGTTTAGGCCACTAAAACTACCTGCGCCTTGGTTTTGGGGTCACGGTTTTTGCTACAGCAAAAAAAAAGAAAGGTAGAAATAGCATTTTGGTCTTTTATTTTGAAAAATATAAACAATTGTTCATTGGCCAAAACTATTACTGACACAGTGATGCTACAGTCACTTCCTGTTTACACATGACTAAAGTGTTTATTAGATAAAACAAGTTTAATGAAAACTGATCCTGTAAATCAGTCACTGAGAACTTAAAGGTTCAGTCTGTAGAGTTTATATGATATTCATTAGTATGTTTTAATTAGTGTATAATGACCTGAGAATAAGAATTGTTGTGTTTTCCTTACCTTAGAATGAGCCTTTATATCTACAGAGGGGGCGGGGCCTCTTCCACAGCGCCGCCATGTTGCACCGCCATGTTTCTACAGTGGCCCAGAATGGACAAACCAAACACTGGCTCTATAATAATAAGTCATATCTATAAGTTTATTTAATGTAGCAGCTTTCACAGAGATAAAATTCACAAAGTGCTTCACAGGAAGAAAAGTTAAAATTAAGACCTTAGAAACACAGAACAATAAGAACAATAAGTCAACATAAAACTAAAACACAGGCAGCAGGAGACCTCAAGAACAAACAAACAAACCATCACTTCACTTCACACACAACTCAACGTGAGACAAAGGCCAATTTAAAAAGTTGGATCTTTAATTGTTTTTTAAAAGCGTTGAAGCCTCAACGATCACCGTTAGTTCACAGTGGAGAGCGAAGGACGGCCAGCAGGTCCTACTGGTGATACAGAGATGGATCACTGATGTTCTCAGGTGTCTGTCCATGCACCTGAGACACCTGAGAACATCCTCGAAACCTGATGACAAGAACCTTAAAATGAATCCTAAACCTCATGGGAAGACAAAGTAAAGACCAGCTGCTGGACCTGGTTCACAGCCTGCAGCAGCATTCTGGACCATCAGAGACGACTTGCTGAGACCAGTGAAGATGGAATTAAAATAGACTCGGAGCGATTAACTGATGATTAAAATAGACGGTAATAAATGTTCTGTCGATCGACTGATCGACGGTTCGTTGCAGCTCTGATTTAGATTTATTGCAGAAACTCAGCAGATGAACCTGAAGCTTCAGTAGTTCAGTCGTAGTTTATCTTGAAATGAATGTTAAATCAAACCTCTGCTGCAACTAATGATGATTTTCACTGTGGATTAATCTCAACGAACTGATGAATTGATTTTTCTATAAAATGTTTAGTAGTAATAATAACGACGGTTCTTTAGTCTTTAAATGTCTGAAACCCAAAAATATTCACTTTATGACTCAGAAAAGCTTCAAATCGTCACATTTGAGAAACTGAGACCAGCTGATTTTTGATTGAAAAATGACTAAAGCGATTATTTGATTATCGAAATAATTGTTTAATGGAGTGTCAATCAGCTAATTGATTAATCGACCAATCATTGATCCGCCTGCTTTCACCGTCACAGCAGCAGAGTTAGACTGAACTGAAGCGTTAAACAGAGTTAATAATAATACATAAATGATAAATATAGTGAAGAAAAGCTGATCAGCTGATGAACACTACGAACATGCTGACAGAGTCTGCTGCTGCCGCTGCTGATGCCGGTGTCAGCGCTGTGTGTGTCACCATGGCAACAGCCTGGATAATCACATCACAGTGACAGTCTCTCTGTTGTTTAGATTTAATCGGGTTAAAGTTGGATGTTTGGGAGAATGTAGACGGTCCTGCAGACGTCTGACAGAGCAGCTCTTTGTGCTGCTGTCACGTCAGTTTGTTGTGAATGAATGAAATACTGTTAGATTCGTACATCAGGTTTAATACACATTAAAATAGTCTTTATACTGATGCAGCCGTCATGAGAACACAAACATGTCAGTGTGCTCGTCTGCCCTGAAACACAAAGTAAAGCGATATCATCCGACTCCTCTGCTGACTGGACGGCAGCAGTTAAACAACATGCAGTTAAACGACACGCTGTTAAACGACGCGCAGTTAAACGACACGCAGTTAAACGACACGCTGTTAAACGACACGCTGTTAAACGACACGCAGTTAAACGACACGCTGTTAAACGACACGCTGTTAAACGACACGCTGTTAAACGACGCGCAGTTAAACGACGCGCAGTTAAACGACGCGCTGTTAAACGACGCGCTGTTAAACGACGCGCTGTTAAACGACGCGCTGTTAAACGACGCGCAGTTAAACACATTTAACTGGAACTGTTATCAGACTAAACACTGAACCTGCAGCTCGCTGGTCAGTCGTTAACATGAAAATAATAAAATAATTATAAAACCAGTTATTCAAAGATGAATATTTTTATTTACCTTAAACGTGTCTGAAGGGATTTTAAATATACTCAGAAAAGTCAATGTGACGAGAAAAACACTAATGCAGTACAGACGACAGTGTGTCAGTTAATGTGCAGTACAGACGACAGTGTGTCAGTTAATGTGCAGTACAGACGACAGTGTGTCAGTTAATGTACAGTACAGACTACAGTGTGTCAGTTAATGTGCAGTACAGACGACAGTGTGTCAGTTAATGTGCAGTACAGACGACAGTGTGTCAGTTAATGTGCAGTACAGACGACAGCATGTCAGTTAATGTGCAGTACAGACGACAGTGTGTCAGTTAATGTACAGTACAGACTACAGAGTGTCAGTTAATGTGCAGTACAGACGACAGTGTGTCAGTTAATGTGCAGTACAGACGACAGCGTGTCAGTAAATGTGCAGTACAGACGACAGTGTGTCAGTTAATGTGCAGTACAGACGACAGTGTGTCAGTTAATGTGCAGTACAGACGACAGAGTGTCAGTTAATGTACAGTACAGACTACAGAGTGTCAGTTAATGTGCAGTACAAACAGTGTTTACTAGTTAATGTGCAGTACAGACGACAGAGTGTCAGTTAATGTGCAGTACAGACGACAGAGTGTCAGTTAATGTACAGTACAGACTACAGAGTGTCAGTTAATGTGCAGTACAAACAGTGTTTACTAGTTAATGTGCAGTACAGACGACAGTGTTTACTAGTTAATGTGCAGTACAGACGACAGTGTTTACTAGTTAATGTGCAGTACAGACGACAGTGTGTCAGTTAATGTACAGTACAGACTACAGAGTGTCAGTTAATGGGCAGTACAGATGACAGAGTGTCAGTTAATGTGCAGTACAGACTACAGCGTGTCAGTTAATGTACAGTACAGACGACAGTGTGTCAGTTAATGTACAGTACAGACGACAGTGTGTCAGTTAATGTACAGTACAGACTACAGCATGTCAGTTAATGTGCAGTACAGACGACAGAGTGTCAGTTAATGTACAGTACAGACGACAGAGTGTCAGTTAATGTGCAGTACAGACGACAGTGTTTACTAGTTAATGTGCAGTACAGACGACAGTGTGTCAGTTAATGTACAGTACAGACTACAGAGTGTCAGTTAATGTGCAGTACAGACGACAGTGTGTCAGTTAATGTACAGTACAGACTAGAGTGTCAGTTAATGTACAGTACAGACTACAGAGTGTCAGTTAATGGGCAGTACAGATGACAGTGTCAGTTAATGTGCAGTACAGACGACAGCGTGTCAGTTAATGTGCAGTACAGACGACAGAGTGTCAGTTAATGTGCAGTACAGACTACAGAGTGTCAGTTAATGTACAGTACAGATGACAGAGTGTCAGTTAATGTGCAGTACAGACGACAGCGTGTCAGTTAATGTGCAGTACAGACGACAGAGTGTCAGTTAATGTGCAGTACAGACGACAGTGTGTCAGTTAATGTACAGTACAGACGACAGTGTGTCAGTTAATGTACAGTACAGACTACAGCATGTCGGTTAATGTGCAGTACAGACGACAGAGTGTCAGTTAATGTACAGTACAGACGACAGAGTGTCAGTTAATGTGCAGTACAGACGACAGTGTTTACTAGTTAATGTGCAGTACAGACGACAGTGTGTCAGTTAATGTACAGTACAGACTACAGAGTGTCAGTTAATGTGCAGTACAGACGACAGTGTGTCAGTTAATGTACAGTACAGACTACAGAGTGTCAGTTAATGTACAGTACAGACTACAGCGTGTCAGTTAATGTACAGTACAGACGACAGTGTGTCAGTTAATGTACAGTACAGACGACAGTGTGTCAGTTAATGTACAGTACAGACTACAGCATGTCAGTTAATGTGCAGTACAGACGACAGAGTGTCAGTTAATGTGCAGTACAGACGACAGTGTGTCAGTTAATGTACAGTACAGACTACAGAGTGTCAGTTAATGTGCAGTACAGACGACAGCGTGTCAGTTAATGTGCAGTACAGACGACAGTGTGTCAGTTAATGTACAGTACAGACTACAGTGTGTCAGTTAATGGGCAGTACAGACGACAGTGTGTCAGTTAATGTACAGTACAGACTACAGTGTTTCAGTTAATGTACAGTACAGACTACAGTGTGTCAGTTAATGGGCAGTACAGACGACAGTGTGTCAGTTAATGTACAGTACAGACTACAGTGTGTCAGTTAATGTGCAGTACAGACTACAGTGTGTCAGTTAATGTACAGTACAGACTACAGAGTGTCAGCTAATGTGCAGTACAGACGACAGTGTGTCAGTTAATGTACAGTACAGACTACAGTGTCAGTTAATGTACAGTACAGACTACAGTGTGTCAGTTAATGTACAGTACAGACTACAGAGTGTCAGTTAATGTACAGTACAGACGACAGCGTGTCAGTTAATGTGCAGTACAGACGACAGCGTCAGTTAATGTGCAGTACAGACGACAGAGTGTCAGTTAATGTACAGTACAGACTACAGAGTGTCAGTTAATGTGCAGTACAGACAGTGTTTACTAGTTAATGTGCAGTACAGACGACAGTGTTTACTAGTTAATGTGCAGTACAGACGACAGTGTTTACTAGTTAATGTGCAGTACAGACGACAGTGTGTCAGTTAATGTACAGTACAGACTACAGAGTGTCAGTTAATGGGCAGTACAGATGACAGAGTGTCAGTTAATGTGCAGTACAGACGACAGCGTGTCAGTTAATGTGCAGTACAGACGACAGAGTGTCAGTTAATGTGCAGTACAGACTACAGCGTGTCAGTTAATGTACAGTACAGACGACAGTGTGTCAGTTAATGTACAGTACAGACGACAGTGTGTCAGTTAATGTACAGTACAGACTACAGCATGTCAGTTAATGTGCAGTACAGACGACAGAGTGTCAGTTAATGTACAGTACAGACGACAGAGTGTCAGTTAATGTGCAGTACAGACGACAGTGTTTACTAGTTAATGTGCAGTACAGACGACAGTGTGTCAGTTAATGTACAGTACAGACTACAGAGTGTCAGTTAATGTGCAGTACAGACGACAGTGTCAGTTAATGTACAGTACAGACTACAGAGTGTCAGTTAATGTACAGTACAGACTACAGAGTGTCAGTTAATGGGCAGTACAGATGACAGTGTCAGTTAATGTGCAGTACAGACGACAGCGTGTCAGTTAATGTGCAGTACAGACGACAGAGTGTCAGTTAATGTGCAGCACAGACTACAGCGTGTCAGTTAATGTACAGTACAGACGACAGTGTGTCAGTTAATGTACAGTACAGACGACAGTGTGTCAGTTAATGTACAGTACAGACTACAGCATGTCAGTTAATGTGCAGTACAGACGACAGAGTGTCAGTTAATGTGCAGTACAGACGACAGTGTGTCAGTTAATGTACAGTACAGACTACAGAGTGTCAGTTAATGTGCAGTACAGACGACAGCATGTCAGTTAATGTGCAGTACAGACTACAGAGTGTCAGTTAATGTACAGTACAGATGACAGAGTGTCAGTTAATGTGCAGTACAGACGACAGCGTGTCAGTTAATGTGCAGTACAGACGACAGAGTGTCAGTTAATGTGCAGTACAGACTACAGCGTGTCAGTTAATGTACAGTACAGACGACAGTGTGTCAGTTAATGTACAGTACAGACGACAGTGTGTCAGTTAATGTACAGTACAGACTACAGCATGTCAGTTAATGTGCAGTACAGACGACAGAGTGTCAGTTAATGTACAGTACAGACGACAGAGTGTCAGTTAATGTGCAGTACAGACGACAGTGTTTACTAGTTAATGTGCAGTACAGACGACAGTGTGTCAGTTAATGTACAGTACAGACTACAGAGTGTCAGTTAATGTGCAGTACAGACGACAGTGTGTCAGTTAATGTACAGTACAGACTACAGAGTGTCAGTTAATGTACAGTACAGACTACAGAGTGTCAGTTAATGGGCAGTACAGATGACAGTGTCAGTTAATGTGCAGTACAGACGACAGCGTGTCAGTTAATGTGCAGTACAGACAACAGAGTGTCAGTTAATGTGCAGTACAGACTACAGCGTGTCAGTTAATGTACAGTACAGACGACAGTGTGTCAGTTAATGTACAGTACAGACGACAGTGTGTCAGTTAATGTACAGTACAGACTACAGCATGTCAGTTAATGTGCAGTACAGACGACAGAGTGTCAGTTAATGTGCAGTACAGACGACAGTGTGTCAGTTAATGTACAGTACAGACTACAGAGTGTCAGTTAATGTGCAGTACAGACGACAGCGTGTCAGTTAATGTGCAGTACAGACGACAGTGTGTCAGTTAATGTACAGTACAGACTACAGTGTGTCAGTTAATGGGCAGTACAGACGACAGTGTGTCAGTTAATGTACAGTACAGACTACAGTGTTTCAGTTAATGTACAGTACAGACTACAGTGTGTCAGTTAATGGGCAGTACAGACGACAGTGTGTCAGTTAATGTACAGTACAGACTACAGTGTGTCAGTTAATGTGCAGTACAGACTACAGTGTGTCAGTTAATGTGCAGTACAGACTACAGAGTGTCAGTTAATGTGCAGTACAGACGACAGTGTGTCAGTTAATGTACAGTACAGACTACAGAGTGTCAGTTAATGTGCAGTACAGACGACAGTGTGTCAGTTAATATACAGTACAGACTACAGTGTCAGTTAATGTACAGTACAGACGACAGCGTGTCAGTTAATGTGCAGTACAGACGACAGCGTCAGTTAATGTGCAGTACAGACTACAGAGTGTCAGTTAATGTGCAGTACAGACGACAGTGTGTCAGTTAATGTACAGTACAGACTACAGTGTCAGTTAATGTACAGTACAGACTACAGTGTGTCAGTTAATGTACAGTACAGACGACAGCGTGTCAGTTAATGTGCAGTACAGACGACAGCGTCAGTTAATGTGCAGTACAGACTACAGAGTGTCAGTTAATGTGCAGTACAGACTACAGAGTGTCAGTTAATGTACAGTACAGACTACAGAGTGTCAGTTAATGTGCAGTACAGACTACAGAGTGTCAGTTAATGTACAGTACAGACTACAGAGTGTCAGTTAATGTAAAGTACAGACGACAGCGTGTCAGTTAATGTGCAGTACAGACTACAGAGTACAGAGTGTCAGTTAATGTGCAGTACAGACTGAATGTGTGTCAGTTAATGTACAGTACAGACGACAGTGTGTCAGTTAATGTACAGTACAGACGACAGAGTGTCAGTTAATGGGCAGTACAGACTACAGAGTGTCAGTTAATGTGCAGTACAGACGACAGAGTGTCAGTTAATGTGCAGTACAGACGACAGAGTGTCAGTTAATGTGCAGTACAGACTACAGAGTGTCAGTTAATGTGCAGTAGAGACGACAGCGTGTCAGTTAATGTGCAGTACAGACTGAATGTGTGTCAGTTAATGTACAGTACAGACGACAGTGTGTCAGTTAATGTACAGTACAGACGACAGAGTGTCAGTTAATGGGCAGTACAGACTACAGAGTGTCAGTTAATGTGCAGTACAGACTACAGAGTGTCAGTTAATGTGCAGTACAGACGACAGAGTGTCAGTTAATGTGCAGTACAGACTGAATGTGTCAGTTAATGTGCAGTACAGACGACAGAGTGTCAGTTAATGTGCAGTACAGACTACAGAGTGTCAGT
This sequence comes from Thunnus thynnus, assembly GCF_963924715.1. Classification (NCBI taxonomy): domain Eukaryota; kingdom Metazoa; phylum Chordata; class Actinopteri; order Scombriformes; family Scombridae; genus Thunnus; species Thunnus thynnus. Next base: position 197,186 of record NC_089526.1, on the reverse strand, counting down.
TAATGTACAGTACAGACGACAGTGTGTCAGTTAATGTACAGTACAGACTACAGTGTGTCAGTTAATGTGCAGTACAGACGACAGAGTGTCAGTTAATGTACAGTACAGACTATAGTGTGTCAGTTAATGTGCAGTACAGACTACAGCATGTCAGTTAATGTGCAGTACAGACGACAGAGTGTCAGTTAATGTGCAGTACAGACGACAGAGTGTCAGTTAATGTGCAGTACAGACGACAGAGTGTCAGTTAATGTACAGTACAGACTATAGTGTGTCAGTTAATGTGCAGTACAGACTGAATGTGTCAGTTAATGTGCAGTACAGACTACAGTGTGTCAGTTAATGTGCAGTACAGACTGCAGAGTGTCAGTTAATGTGCAGTACAGACTACAGAGTGTCAGTTAATGTGCAGTACAGACTGAATGTGTCTGTGCCTGTTTTCAGTGTGAGACTCGTGGGGAGCTGCTGGCGTCTTTGTCCTACCAGCCGGTGTCTCATCGTCTCAGCGTGGTCGTCCTGAAGGCCCGACACCTCCCCAAGATGGACATCACCGGCCTGTCGGCAAGTGAGTACATGCAGCGGGAGCCGCAGCAGAGGATCATGGGAGTTTGTGTAGTTTTTAAACTTAATATTTTACAGTAACAGAGTTTCTTCAGATCAACCTTTGACTGTGTTCTTCAGTCACAGACATAAACGTCAGCAGCGTTTATAAATCAACTAATAGAAGCTGAATATTCTCCCACGTTGAATTAACGAGTTTTTAATGTCACATGACATGAATGATTGTCTGCATGTGACGTCCTCTTGGACAGAACAAACATCCAGTGGATCTAAACATGTACAGTTTGTCCTGAGGGGGGCGCTACGGGGAAGATTATGGAGACATTGATATGTAAAAGGTTCATCCTCTGGAGAGCAGGAAGGGCCTGGTGGGGGGGTCAGGCTGTTACAGCAGCAGATTCATGAACATGGAGTCACAATCACACGTCACACTGTCACGTATGTTCAGCCGTACATATACGCTCGGACATGTGACCATGAATGTCAACATTAACGTGATGTAATGTGACGGTAACCTGGTCAGCTGCTGTCAGTGTTGTGTGACAGAAAATGACTTCCTGTGATTTCTTCTTCTCTGTTCAGACCCCTACGTGAAGGTGAACGTCTTCTACGGCCGCAAGCGCATCGCCAAGAAGAAGACCCACGTGAAGAAGTGCACGCTGAACCCGGTCTTCAACGAGTCCTTCATCTACGACATCCCGCCCGAGCTGCTGCCTGAGATCTCCGTCGAGTTCCTGGTGGTCGACTTCGACCGCACCACCAAGAACGAAGTCCTCGGCCGCCTGCTGCTCGGCCTCCACAGCCCCGCCCCCTCCGGCGCCTCCCACTGGCGGGAAGTCTGCGAGAACCCCCGCCGGCAGATCTCCAAATGGCACAACCTGAGCGAGTACTGAGGAAACAAAACATACAGAAACCAGCCGACAGCAGCGACTGGCTGGGACTCGACCAGTGAACGCACTGGGAAATAAAGACTGAGTGTACAACACACACACACACACACACACACACACACACACACACACACACACACACATTAACTACACATATTTACACACACACACACACACACACACACACACATTAACTACACATATTTACACACATATATACACACCACAGTTAAAGGACAGGTTTGTGTTTTATCAAGTCTGTATTAACACATACTGACCTGTTCATATGTACGTCGTCACTGCATCAGTTCCTGCTCTCCATACCGACCCTGAACGCATCGTTCAGAGTTCAGAGTTCAGAGTTCATCTGAAGCTGATGTGAAGTTTCATCAGTCTCAGGTCTGAAGTTTCAGTCTGTTCCAGCAGGAAGTAGAACGTGTTTTTATTCACGCTGACGATGATGCGACGTCTTCAGACATTTTCTCTCAGCGTCTCTTCTGCTGAGCTGCAAACGCTCTTTATGTATTTTAGCCACAACGCGCCGCTTTCAGGATCTCAGAGGAAATGTCTGGAACACATTCGCTCATCGTTTCTGTCAGCAGATCAACACACTGAACCGTGTTCATCGGCCTTTCTCAGCACAGAGAACGCCAGATTCAGACCTGGCGAGTTGAGCTCAGGAGTGCAGGTTGTAGAGGCGGGAGGACGCTGCGTGATCATCAGCTGACTGATCTGTGACCTCAGAGCTCCGCAAGCAGACCTCTGAGAAGACGAAGTAATATTAAAACCTAATAAAGTGACATATTAACAGTCTAAGATCAGATATAATGCTGCTGATTGGACTCTGAGCCGTGACTCACAACGTGTCACAGAAACAGACGAGCTCAGACTGAGAAAAGCCTCGTATCTGATTGGACACTGAGGCAGGAGTTTCATTCTCAGGATTTAGTCCTGAACATGATGTAATCAGCCAGCTGGTGGCGCTGTGACAGCTGAGTGTGGTGGAGGCGTAAAGTAGCAGCTCACAGCTTCAGACCTGAAACGGTTTCATCTCATCAGACAGACTGAACAAATACTCCACATATCAAAAACACGTCTTCAGACTAGCAGAATGTTTCCCTCCAGCACTGATGAAGCTTCGTATTAACTTAGGATGAACGTCGTCCTCCTCTCTGACAGTGCAGATGTGTTCAGGGTCAGCGTGGAGAGTAGGAACTGTTAGTTACAGAGACACGTTTCCATGCACATACGAATATGTCAGGATTTTATCAAGACAGACTTGAATAAAGCTGAACTGAACCTTTCAACACTCTCTCTTTCTGTCTCTATTATCTCTCTCTACCACGACAACATTTGCAATCTAAGAAAAGTCCTGCGGTTCTTTATTACAGCCAACAAACAGCTGTTTTTGAAATAGAAACCATGAAATCATGTCTAAGACTCCTCGTGTGTCTGGCTGTCGGTGTGTGTCGACGGGGAAGGAATGCTCAAATATGATTCAAAAAACCACAAAGAAAAAAAAGATTCCCCTCTTGCTGTTGTTGTCATGCAGTTCATCGCATGTCTGTCCCGAGAGAAAAACAAAAACAAAAAAAACAAAAGAAGAGCTGCTGACATCACGCTGACATCACTCTGACTGACAGGACGAGTTTCAGCTCCGACACACAGACAGTCTGATTAAAAATGAAAAACTCTGCTTCTAACTAAAGGATCCACATGTAAACGCTGAATATCTCACTGTCAGTACTCAGTAGGAGCCAATCAGAGGCTGCCGTCACCACCCGGTGCTTCAGGCTGGAGGAGATGAAACATGGTTTCCTCTGATCCTGGAGCAGCTTCACTGTACGACTCGACTGAAGACGACGATGAAGACGAGCAGCGTCCGGACTGACAGAACATGTAAAATACTTGTTTGTAGCATGAATGCTTCCACTAATCTCTCATCTACTGAAGCTGAGAGCAGCTGAACATCAGGCCTGATGCAGATTCCCGCCACTGATCCAAGAACATCTGGAGCCTTCAGCACTTCTCTCTGAGCTTCCAAATGTAGGTTCAACACACGTAAAAATCATCATGGCCGCCAGTTACTGAGAGGGTCTGCAGATGTTCCTGTCAGCAGTAAACAGCTGCCAGATGTTCCTGTCAGCAGTAAACAGCTGCCAGATGTTCCTGTCAGCAGTAAACAGCTGCCAGATGTTCCTGTCAGCAGTAAACAGCTGCCAGATGTTTGTGTCAGCAGTAAACAGCTGCCAGATGTTTGTGTCAGCAGTAAACAGCTGCCAGATGTTCCTGTCAGCAGTAAACAGCTGCCAGATGTTCCTGTCAGTAGTAAACAGCTGCCAGATGTTCCTGTCAGTAGTAATAAGGTGCCAGATGTTTGTGTCAGCAGTAAACAGCTGCCAGATGTTTGTGTCAGCAGTAAACAGCTGCCAGATGTTTGTGTCAGCAGTAAACAGCTGCCAGATGTTTGTGTCAGTAGTAAACAGCTGCCAGATGTTCCTGTCAGCAGTAAACAGCTGCCAGATATTTGTGTCAGCAGTAAACAGCTGCCAGATGTTTGTGTCAGTAGTAAACAGCTGCCAGATGTTCCTGTCAGCAGTAAACAGCTGCCAGATATTTGTGTCAGCAGTAAACAGCTGCCAGATGTTTGTGTCAGTAGTAAACAGCTGCCAGATGTTTGTGTCAGCAGTAAACAGCTGCCAGATGTTTGTGTCAGCAGTAAACAGCTGCCAGATGTTTGTGTCAGCAGTAAACAGCTGCCAGATGTTCCTGTCAGCAGTAAACAGCTGCCAGATGTTCCTGTCAGCAGTAAACAGCTGCCAGATGTTTGTGTCAGCAGTAAACAGCTGCCAGATGTTCCTGTCAGTAGTAAACAGCTGCCAGATGTTTGTGTCAGTAGTAAACAGCTGCCAGATGTTTGTGTCAGCAGTAAACAGCTGCCAGATGTTTGTGTCAGCAGTAAACAGCTGCCAGATGTTCCTGTCAGCAGTAAACAGCTGCCAGATGTTCCTGTCAGCAGTAAACAGCTGCCAGATGTTTGTGTCAGCAGTAAACAGCTGCCAGATGTTCCTGTCAGTAGTAAACAGCTGCCAGATGTTTGTGTCAGCAGTAAACAGCTGCCAGATGTTCCTGTCAGCAGTAAACAGCTGCCAGATATTTGTGTCAGCAGTAAACAGCTGCCAGATATTTGTGTCAGCAGTAAACAGCTGTCAGATGTTTGTGTCAGTAGTAAACAGCTGCCAGATGTTTGTGTCAGTAGTAAACAGCTGCCAGATGTTCCTGTCAGCAGTAAACAGCTGTCAGATGTTTGTGTCAGCAGTAAACAGCTGCCAGATGTTTGTGTCAGCAGTAAACAGCTGCCAGATGTTCCTGTCAGCAGTAAACAGCTGCCAGATGTTTGTGTCAGCAGTAAACAGCTGCCAGATGTTCCTGTCAGTAGTAAACAGCTGCCAGATGTTCCTGTCAGTAGTAAACAGCTGCCAGATGTTTGTGTCAGTAGTAAACAGCTGCCAGATGTTTGTGTCAGTAGTAAACAGCTGCCAGATGTTTGTGTCAGCAGTAAACAGCTGCCAGATGTTTGTGTCAGTAGTAAACAGCTGCCAGATGTTTGTGTCAGCAGTAAACAGCTGCCAGATGTTCCTGTCAGCAGTAAACAGCTGCCAGATATTTGTGTCAGCAGTAAACAGCTGCCAGATGTTTGTGTCAGTAGTAAACAGCTGCCAGATGTTTGTGTCAGTAGTAAACAGCTGCCAGATGTTGCTTTGCAGCTGTGATCTAGTATCTCTGATGGTCACATGACGTCTGTTATATGAGTCACAGATGTGTTTTAACTTCCTGTTGAAGCAGCAGCTGCTCTGATGGATTCATGTTTATTATGTTGCAGCTTCTCTAATAATCTGCTGACACTCAGAAGTCTGTTGTGTTTTGGTGACTTGAAGCTCTTCGGTGTGAAAGTCTTTGTGAATGAAAGTCGTCCACAAACGGAGCAGAACGTGGAGCCTCGTACGGAGATCTTAGGGGTGAATTATGCTCGTGAACATCTGACCTTCATCAGGTTTATGACACGTTCTGGCTGAAACATCTGTAGAATCACTGCAGTTCAGCTTCAAACTGAACGTCAGCAGATGGATCCTGATGTGATTCAGGTCAGCTGCAGCTTATTGATCTCAATATGAGGATCAATAAAGTGACTTTTACTAACAGACTGAAGCCAACTCACATACAGTCCAATTAGTTCCTGTTGTTTCTGTGGTCGTCATGGTGACGGGCCGAACTGTCCGTTCATCATAGCAGGAGATCATATTAACATACTGTTGTTGTTCTGATCAAACTAACGATTAATTTAATTATTGATTAACGGTTTAGTCTGTAACACGACGTCTTCAGATTCAGTTTATTGTCGACATCAATCATGAAGGTGACGAAGCTTCGGATGTTCAGCTGCTCTCGGCCTCCAACACTTTCTTTTCTCTCTTCATCTCATTTTGTACATTTTCATTCTCTTCTTGACCAAATGTGAACTCTAATTTTTCACCAGTTTGTGAAGGATTTCTCCTCTGAACATGATGTAATCAGCCAGCTGGTGGCGCCGTGAAGCCTCCAGAATATTTTACTTAACATTTAGTTTCTCATGAAAACTTTAGTGTTAAAGCACATTTTAGTTTAAAGTGAATCACTCAGCGAGGCAACAGCTTGCTAACATTTCCAAGATGAATAACTTGTGTAAAACTAAACTTGACTGTAAATGCTAGAAGGTGTAAAGTCGCAGCTCACGGCCTCACATCAGTCTGTGAGCTGCTCCGACTGACCGACTGTAGATTTGTACAGATGTGAAGATGTTTGCTGGTTTCCTTCCTGTCTGATGTCCTCGGAGCTTCTAGTGTGTTTGAGCGCCCCCTGCTGTAGACCTGGATGCTAACCTCTGTGTTGGGTTTGTTAACACTCATTGGACGTGCAAATAAAAACAAGTTAGCCATGATGCTCCGTCTGACGCCTCGTTTGTTCACAAGTCTGTTTCATGATTTGTTGTCTTTCTTCTGTCTCTTCATCTACGAGGACAAGAAGACGAAGAGCTGGAAGAAGTACTGACAACCTTTACTGCAGTACAAGTACTAATACAGCCATGTAAAAGTACTGCATGAAAAATCCTACTACAGTAAAAGTACACAAGTATTATGAGCTTGATGTAGTTAAAGTATTGCAGTAAAAGTACATTCAGTTCAATTCAATTCAGTTTTATTTATATAGCACCAAATCACAACAAAAGTCACCTCAGGGCACTTTTCACATGGAGCAGGTCGAGACCAAACTTTAATCTACAGAGACCCAACAATTCCTTCATGAGCAGCAGCAGGAAAAACTCCCCTTTAATGGGAAGAAACCTCAAGCAGAACCGGCTCTACGTGGACGCCGTCTGCTGTGACCGGTTGGGTTGAGAGAGAGAGAAGAGGGAGGGGGCACTGAGAAGTAGAGCAACAACAGCAACAACAACAACAACAACAACAACAGATACATGACTAGCAGCAACAAACAGCAACAATGAAATGTAGAAAGTAGCATCACATGGAAATACTCAAGTAAAGTACAAGTACCTCAAACTGTACTACAATACAGTATTTCAGTAAATGTACTTGTGAAACCTGTAGACGTTAATAATATTATTCAGTTTCCAGCTGCTGTCTGACAGAAGTAGAAGAAACATTTAGAGTAAAATCTGATATTTGTAAAAACATGAATGTTTCCTCTTCTGTCTCTTTTTTATGTCTCAAATATACATTTTAC
>NC_089526.1:145000-177500 GCF_963924715.1 Thunnus thynnus | reverse complement strand
AGCAGCAGCATCACATCAGACAGCAGTCGATCTGCAGCTGAAAGGTTTCCTGTTAGACAAGAAAACCAGAGAAGAAGCAAAGTTAGTGACATGCATTGATGTTACATGAATGCATACAGATGGAGAGGAGGAGGAGGAGAGAGGAGCTCAGTGCATCATGGGAAGTCCCCCAGCAGTCTAGGCCTATAGCAGCATAACTAAGGGCTGATCCAAGGCGAGCCTGGTCGGCCCTAACTATAAGCTTTATCAAAAAGGAAAGTTTTAAGCCTACTCTTAAACATAGAGAGGGTGTCTGCACCCCGGACTGAATCTGGAAGATGGTTCCACAGGAGAGGAGCCTGATAGCTGAAGGCTCTGCCTCCCATTCTACTTTTAAAGACTGTAGGGACCACCAGTAAGCCTGCATACTGGGAGCGCAGTGTTCTAGTGGGATAATACGGTATTATGAGCTCTTCAAGATATGATGGTGCCTGACCATTAAGGGCTTTGTAAGTTAGGAGAAGGATTTTAAATTCTATTCTAGATTTTACAGGAAGCCAATGCAGCGAAGCTAAAATGGGAGAAATGTGATCTCTTTTTCTAGTTTTAGTCAATACACGTGCAGCTGCGTTCTGGACCAGCTGGAGAGTCTTTAGAGACTTGTTAGAGCAGCCTGATAATAAGGAATTACAATAATCCAGCCTGGAAGTAACAAATGCGTGAACTAGTTTTTCTGCATCTTTTAGGGACAGGATGTGATTTTTGTGATATTACGTAAGTGAAAAAAGGCAGTCCTTGAGATTTGATTTATGTGGGAGTTAAAGGACATATCCTGATCAAAGATAACTCCCAGATTCCTTACGGTGGTGCTGGAGGCCAGGGTAATGCCATCCAGAGTAGCTTTATCATTAGATAATGTGTTTCTAAGGTGTTTAGGGCCAAGCACAATAACTTCAGTTTTATCTGAGTTTAGTAGCAGAAAATTGCAGGTCATCCAGGTCTTTATGTCGTTAAGGCATGTTTGGAGTTTGTTTAACTGATTGGTTTCATCAGGCTTCATTGATAAATATAATTGGGTGTCATCTGCATAACAATGAAAATTTATGGAGTGTTTCCTAATAATATAACCTAAAGGAAGCATATACAAGGTGAATAGAATTGGTCCAAGTACAGAACCTTGTGGAACTCCGTGTCTAACTTTTGCCTTCATGGAGGATTCATCATTAACATGTACAAACTGAAATCTGATAAATAGGACTGAAACCAGCTTAATGCAGTTCCTTTAATGCCAATTAAATGTTCCAGTCTCTGTAATAGGATGTGATGGTCAGTTGTGTTGAATGCGGCACTAAGATCTAACAGGACAAGTATAGAGACAAATCCTTTGTCCGATGCAGTTAGGAGGTCATTAGTGACTTTCACCAGTGCTGTCTCTGTGCTATGATGCCTCTAAATCCTGACTGAAAATCCTCAAATAAACTATTGTTATGTAGAAAGTCACATAACTGATTAGAGACTGCTTTCTCAAGGATCTTAGATAGAAATGGAAGGTTAGATATGGGTCTATCATTGGCTAAAACACCTGAATCAAGAGTAGGCTTCTTAAGAAGAGGTTTAATTACAGCTACTTTAAAGGACTGTGGTACATAGCCTGTTACTAAAGACAGATTGATCATATCTAGTAAAGAAGTGCTCACTAAGGGTAAGGCTTCCTTAAGCAGCCTAGTTGGGATGGGGTCTAAGAGACAGTGCTAACACTGCTAACATTGTTGGTAATGCTAATACTGCTACTGCTAATGATGCTATTGCTAACACTGCTAACATTGTTGATAATGCTAATACTGCTACTGCTAATGATGCTATTGCTAACACTGCTAACATTGTTGATAATGCTAATACTGCTACTGCTAATGATGCTATTGCTAACACTGCTTACATTGTTGATAATGCTAATACTGCTACTGCTAATGATGCTATTGCTAACACTGCTTACATTGTTGATAATGCTAATACTGCTACTGCTAATGATTCCTGTCTTTCTTCTTCTCTCTTCAGTTGAAGTTGCAAACAGTTTTGCTCTCGTTGGTCTCGACCGTCTGGAGAGAAACTTTCCCATCCTAAACCAATCAACAGACGAGGTTTGTTACTGATGACAGTTTTATTGATCAAGTAGTAGTAATCAATCGACTGCAGATGACAAAGAAATAAAAAACAGACTTAAAAAATGAATGATTGTGAAAAAAATTCAAAAAGCAGCAGCTGCTCTGAGAACTCAGTCGATGTCGGCTGGTGACGAGTTTCTTTATATGGTCGTCTGCTCGTCACACAGCAGCCAGTTCACTGCTCCGCTCCGCTAACATTATGCTGTTTTTCCATGGTTTCATTACACAGCAGGAGAAATAACATAAGTGGTTTACCTGTTGGAGGTGTGCTGGTCGTCTGCATCTCTTCATCATCATCATCATCACTGTGGCTGTTTCTGCTTGTACTCTTCCTCCCTGCATTATTTATAACTGATCCAAACAGCTCCAAATATCTCCACATGTTGTGTCGACCGGTTTTTAGTGTCGCTAATGAAGCTCCGCTAATTCAGTGAGGAACATGTTTAATTTCCTGTAAATTCTTCACAATAAAAGTCTCCTGTTATTTAGTCAATTTAAAAGCTTTTAATTTTAAGTAGTAAAGCAGGAAAAGTTGGGTTTACATCAGCGGTAACTTAACACAACTCTGATAGGCTGCCCTTCGTAGACTTCCTGAAGCTGGCCAATCACAACAGAGTGGGCTCATCGGGAGGCGGGCCTTAAAGAGACAGGAGGTCAGACTTCCTGTTAGAGACAGAGGCTGAACTGAGGACCAGTAGAAGATAAATAAGGTTTTAACTGTGAATCGTGTCCCAGAATAAAAAATATAAAGCAGGAAATGAGCAGAATAGGTTCCCTTTCACTTGTTTGACATTTGTGTTTTTTGTTTGTTTCTGATGCTTATTTAATAATAATAAATATTATTATTTTTATCTTGAACAAATGATCAACCACAGATCAGATCCTGACTTCATTCAGCCTCAGACAAGAAAGGAAAAGAAAGAATGAATCGATAATTAAGTAATAAGCAAACAAAAGATATAAAAAGGAAAAAAAAATAGAATAATGATAGAAAATTAATTTAAAAAATCTGCAGAGTCTGCAGAGAGGAAACATGGCGTACTGTCCCTTTAAGAGTGCAGCTGCTGACCAGGTGTTGTTCCTCTCTAGGTGATGGGTCACCTGAAGGACGCCTTCTTCGTAACGCTGGACGACGTGCAGCTGTGGGTGGTGGACGGGCTGGACGGCGCTCTGGATCAGCTGGAGCGCCTGTCAGACGCGGCCTGGGCGACGGTGCGGCTGCTGCAGGAGTCTCAGGTGGGCCGAGCCGCCACGTTGGGTCTGGATGACGTGCTGAGCCGCCTTGAGGACGCCACGGCCTACTACCTGCCCCTCCCCCCCACACTGCGTGAGTACGGGGGCGTTCTGGGTAACGGAGGTCAGCGTTATTTTCCGAGTAGGCCCACTTGGTCAGGTTTAGGATTGAGGAGTGAGAAGGTTGGGGTCGGGGGGGTTGGTGTCATCACATCCATTCAATAAAACACGTCATGTGACTCTCCTATGGTCACATGAGTCAGTAAGAATTAAAAAGATCTGATTGGATCAAACTGGAGACATTTCTGCTGTTTTTTAATCTCAATAGAGTTTCTAAAAGCTCAAATAAAAACAACAGAAAGTCAAACTTCTGTTTTGTTCCAGAACAAAAGAAACTTCATTTAAAAGAAGAAAGTTAAACCATCAGTCAGTCATCAGATGAACATTAAAGCTGCTGTAATCATTCCTCCTGTTCATACTGACCATTAGAAGATCCCTTCATAATGACCTTACAATGGAAGTGATGGAGGACAAAATCCACAGTCTGAAGCTAATATGAAGCTTCAGCGTCCAAATGAGTCAAATCAAGTAGATATCTTTCAACGTTACAGTCTTTTTAGTGCCAAAGTTCCTCTTTTTGTTACTATACTTCCACCTGCAGCTCAACAGGGAAACACTGTCCGAGGAAACACAAAGAGGGAATTTGATGCTAAAAAGACTGTAAATGTGTCAGATATCCACTTGATATGACTAACTCAGACTGCTGAAGCTGAATAGAAGCTTCACACAGACTTTTAAATGACTGTGTGGACACACTGTGGATTTTATCCTCCATCACTTCCATTAAAGCACATTTGAAGGATCTTTAATATCCAGTATGAACAGGAGGAATGATTACAGCGAGGAAAACTTCACTGTTACTATGGAAACCTGACTGATTTCTAATAATGTAAATAAATAAGTTCAGTGTTGGAACAGAACATTTGTCAGAATGTGTTGTTTAAAAAACGATCTAATAATTTAATTCTTTATTCAATATTTATGTTTTTAGCACCTTTAACAAACTCCATTTCCCATCAGCCCACAGACCATCACAGGTTAAACATCATGACTCAACAGAGGAGGCAAGTAGAGGGCCTAGGGTGAGTTCAGGTGTCTGTAATAACAGTGGGACAGTGGAGCGTTGGGGTGAGTTCAGGTGTCTGTAATAACAGCGGGACAGTGGAGCGTTGGGGTGAGTTCAGGTGTCTGTAATAACAGCGGGACAGTGGAGCGTTGGGGTTAGTTCAGGTGTCTGTAATAACAGCGGGACAGTGGAGCGTTGGGGTTAGTTCAGGTGTCTGTAATAACAGTGGGACAGTGGAGCGTTGGGGTTAGTTCAGGTGTCTGTAATAACAGCGGGACAGTGGAGCGTTGGGGTTAGTTCAGGTGTCTGTAATAACAGTGGGACAGTGGAGCGTTGGGGTTAGTTCAGGTGTCTGTAATAACAGTGGGACAGTGGAGCGTTGGGGTGAGTTCAGGTGTCTGTAATAACAGCGGGACAGTGAAGGTGCGATGTGTTCTGAGTTCACAGAGAATAAAGTGAAACTAAGTCTCAGTTCAGTCAGAAACAAATCAAACTAAAACTCTGTGGTGTCTGTGATGGTGTCAGGTCGGGAGTGGGAGATGAGGGTGCAGGAGTACGAGGATGAGGATGAAGATGAAGAGCCCAGTCTGTGGACGAGGGTCCGCAGCCTCCTGCTAGGTCTCAGCCTGCAGCTTTACCATCGCATGATGAAGGTCAGAGAGCAGCTGCAGAAAGCCGTGAGGACGCTGGGAGACGCTGCCAACACGGTGAGAAAGTGTCTTCTAACCTTAAACATCTCATATCATCTGTGAAATCTGGGTCTGATTACGCTCGACGTCAGTCTGCGGCTGATGTGAGGTTTTCAGGAAATATACAATATATATTACAAGCTGGAAACTCATAATTACGATAACGCTCATATGACTTGAACGCAGCATCAGCTGACTGAACTCAGGACTGTCGGTTGGAGGAGGAGCAGATTTATTATACTTATTTTTTTATATGTATTTTATTGGGAACATTATTCAGTAACACAGCAGACATACTAGAACACCTGCTGAACAGACACACCTGCAGCTCCTCCCACAACATAATGATGTCATTAAGAAAGACAGAAAATAAAAGAAATAAGAGTCAATAACATTAGAAACACAGAGGATAAAGATGTTAAGTAATGATGTTGTTACAAAACAGTTAATGATGCAACAATCCAGCAGGATTCAGAGAAAACACTTCAAAGTGACACAAATATCTTTCTTTTAGTGACCAGCTGAGTCTCTACATATCTCTGCTGTCAGTGTAAAGTCTAAATGTGTTTTCAGAGTTTGACCTGACGCAGCGAAGGAGGTCAGAGGTCACAGCAGCATCTCAGGTTCATCCTCTGGATGTGTTGGTGGTACTTTACTGGGATCCATTGATGATAATATATATATTATATAGAATATAGAATATAATATATATTTTTACTAACTGCTTTGTTCTATTAAGGGAAGACGTCTTATGATATCACACAAACATTCTGTATGTTTTCCACTGAGAGGTTCTAGCTTTCAAAATAATGAATAAATGATATTAAAGTCAACTTCATCCAATTTTTATTTATTCCAAAATTCTAAATACTAATGAAAATTTGTATTTTTTAGATTGAGTTTCACATTTAAAGGAAGTTAATAGTTTAGTTTACTGATGTCTGCAAATGTTCTGTCAGCTGCTACGAACAGAAAGCTGATCATGTGACCAGCATCACGTGATGTCACACATTTTGAACACATTGTGCCGAATGTTCTGTCATTTTTTTCAATATTTTATCTATAAAAGGGCAAAGTCAAGGAGTATTTTAACTGACCGTCAGCAGGTACACTGTTGTGGTTTATAATTTAAATATATCTTCACATTTGAGGTTAATCTGTGCAAAAAGATGACATGTGGTCACCATTAAAACTATAGCTTAAAATATGTCAACTAAGTTACCCAGTAGAGAATCAAACACAATCACTTCCATTGTAAGGTCATTATGAAGGGATCTTCTAATGGTCAGTATGAACAGGAGGAATGATTACAGCAAGAAACACAGCTTTAATGTTCATTTGATGACTGACTGATGGTTTAATGACAGAGTTGAAACATTGTGAACTCGTCCTTTAAATTCAGACACGAGCAGGTTTATAGTCAGTAAACAGCTGCTGATTCAGGATAATGACGACCAATCAGCAGTCTCATTATGTGTGTGTGTGTTTGTGTGTTTGTGTGCGTGTTGGCGGTGGTACAGAGCTGTTAGTGTCTGTGTTTGATTGACAGCAGGTTAGGGGGGCGTGTCAGTGTCTGTGTTTGATTGACAGCAGGTGAGGGGGCGTGTCGGTGTCTGAGATTGATTGACAGCAGGTGAGGGGGGCGTGTCGGTGTCTGTGTTTGATTGACAGCAGGTTAGGGGGGGCGTGTCAGTGTCTGTGTTTGATTGACAGCAGGTGAGGGGGCGTGTCAGTGTCTGTGTTTGATTGACAGCCGGTGAGGGGGGCGTGTCAGTGTCTGTGTTTGATTGACAGCAGGTTAGGGGGGGCGTGTCAGTGTCTGTGTTTGATTGACAGCAGGTGAGGGGGCGTGTTAGTGTCTGTGTTTGATTGACAGCAGGTTAGGGGGGGCGTGTCAGTGTCTGTGTTTGATTGACAGCAGGTGAGGGGGCGTGTTAGTGTCTGTGTTTGATTGACAGCAGGTGAGGGGGGCGTGTCAGTGTCTGTGTTTGATTGACAGCAGGTGAGGGGGGCGTGTCAGTGTCTGTGTTTGATTGACAGCAGGTGAGGGGGGCGTGTCAGTGTCTGTGTTTGATTGACAGCAGGTGAGGGGGGCGTGTCAGTGTCTGTGTTTGATTGACAGCAGGTGAGGGGGGCGTGTTAGTGTCTATGTTTGATTGACAGCAGGTGAGGGGGGCGTGTCAGTGTCTGTGATTGATTGACAGCAGGTTAGGGGGGCGTGTCAGTGTCTGTGATTGATTGACAGCAGGTGAGGGGGGCGTGTCAGTGTCTGTGTTTGATTGACAGCAGGTGAGGGGGGCGTGTCAGTGTCTGTGATTGATTGACAGCAGGTGAGGGGGGCGTGTCAGTGTCTGTGTTTGATTGACAGCAGGTGAGGGAGGTGTGTCAGTGTCTGTGTTTGATTGACAGCAGGTGAGGGGGCGTGTCAGTGTCTGTGATTGATTGACAGCAGGTGAGGGGGGCGTGTTAGTGTCTGTGTTTGATTGACAGCAGGTGAGGGAGGTGTGTCAGTGTCTGTGTTTGATTGACAGCAGGTGAGGGGGCGTGTCAGTGTCTGTGATTGATTGACAGCAGGTGAGGGGGGCGTGTTAGTGTCTGTGTTTGATTGACAGCAGGTGAGGGGGGCGTGTCAGTGTCTGTGTTTGATTGACAGCAGGTGAGGGGGGCGTGTCAGTGTCTGTGATTGATTGACAGCAGGTGAGGGGGGCGTGTCGGTGTCTGTGTTTGATTGACAGCAGGTTAGGGGGCGTGTCAGTGTCTGTGATTGATTGACAGCAGGTGAGGGGGCGTGTCAGTGTCTGTGATTGATTGACAGCAGGTGAGGGGGGCGTGTCAGTGTCTGTGTTTGATTGACAGCAGGTTAGGGGGGCGTGTCAGTGTCTGTGATTGATTGACAGCAGGTGAGGGGGGCGTGTCAGTGTCTGTATTTGATTGACAGCAGGTGTAACACAGACGGCAGATTGTAAATACACTGATGACATGAAACTGTCCCCTCAGGTGGGTCTGGGTCAGGTGCTGGAGCTGCTGGGCGACCTGTTGCAGTACCTGCAGAGCCTGCTGGTGGCGCTGGTGTACCGGACAGAGAGCCTCAGGGAGCTGACCCTGGACAGGGTCAAAGGTCAGGCCCTGATGCTGGCAGAGCTGCGTCCAGTCCGACAGGTCCGAGAGCTGCCGATCCAGATCCAGCAGCTCCTCAGAGACCTGCAGGAACTCTCCAAGCTCCTCCTGCAGCTGGTCATCAACGCCACACCGCTCTACAACATGGTGAGCCCACCTGAGACACACCTGAGATACACTTGAGATACACCTGAGACACAACTTAAACATACCTGAGACACACCTGAATCTTCCCCTGGTTCCAGTCTTTGTGCTAAGCTAGGCTAAACATGTCTTGTACATCTGTCTGTACTGTAAACTGTTGGACGGTTCCTTTAAGTCTTGTTGTGTGAATCAGAGCTGCAGTGATTAATTGATTAGTTGATCAAAAGAAAATTAATCAGCAAGATCAACCTTTTTTCAAGCAAAAATGTCCAAAATGTCCTCAAATGTCCAGGTTCAGATGTGAGATTTGTTACTTTTGTGTGTTTCAGTAAAAGTTCAGGTGTGTTTCAGTAAAGGTTCAGGTGTGTTTCAGTAAAAGTTCAGGTTTGTTTCAAAGGTTCAGGTGTGTTTCAGTTAAAGTTCAGGTGTGTTTCAGTAAAAGTTCAGGTGTGTTTCAAAGGTTCAGGTGTGTTTCAAAGGTTCAGGTGTGTTTCAGTAAAGGTTCAGGTGTGTTTCAGTAAAAGTTCAGGTGTGTTTCAGTAAAGGTTCAGGTGTGTTTCAGTAAAAGTTCAGGTGTGTTTCAATAAAGGTTCAGGTGTGTTTCAGTAAAAGTTCAGGTGTGTTTCAGTAAAAGTTCAGGTGTGTTTCAATAAAGGTTCAGGTGTGTTTCAGTAAAAGTTCAGGTGTGTTTCAGTAAAAGTTCAGGTGTGTTTCAATAAAGGTTCAGGTGTGTTTCAGTAAAAGTTCAGGTGTGTTTCAATAAAGGTTCAGGTGTGTTTCAGTAAAGGTTCAGGTGTGTTTCAGTTAAAGTTCAGGTGTGTTTCAGTTAAAGTTCAGGTGTGTTTCAGTAAAGGTTCAGGTGTGTTTCAGTTAAAGTTCAGGTGTGTTTCAGTAAAGGTTCAGGTGTGTTTCAGTTAAAGTTCAGGTGTGTTTCAGTAAAGGTTCAGGTGTGTTTCAAAGGTTCAGGTGTGTTTCAGTAAAGGTTGAGCTTGAGAACATTGTGATTGACGGCTGTCATAACTGTCTTTTATAAGCCGATATATATTGATGACAGATTAATCAATAACATAAATACTCTGCGGCTGTGATTGAGCCTCTGAGCTGTTGGAATATAAACTTTGTGCTCTGTGCGCCAGCTGCAGCAGCCGTCTCAGCAGGAAGTGGAGGACTTCCTGAACCAGGAGGACTTCCTGTGTGACAGCTCGTCTCGCCGCAGCTCCACTAACAGTCTCTTCCTGAAGGCCATGGACGGCCGTCCTCGCCGCCGCAGGAGCCTGTACTCCCGCGCCGCCCGTGGTTCCGGCCCCCAGAGCCCCGACCCCCCCAACGGCCGCCGCGCCAGCTTGAAGCAGGACCCGGACGGGGAGGCCCCGCCCTTCCCTTCCGATGCTGCCGCCCACCGCCGCCCGTCCGCCACCGAGCTGCTGCTCGCGCCGCTCAAACAATTCGTCTCCCAGAGCCAAAAGGCCTTCGAG
Source organism: Thunnus thynnus (assembly GCF_963924715.1). Lineage (NCBI taxonomy): Eukaryota > Metazoa > Chordata > Actinopteri > Scombriformes > Scombridae > Thunnus > Thunnus thynnus. Next base: position 167,575 of record NC_089526.1, on the reverse strand, counting down.
TACCTGAGCCCCAACTCGCCCGACGAGCCCGTCAACGCCTCGGCAGCCCCCGCCGACTGCTAAACCCAACGCTGCACTCCACCCTGATCCCTGACCACTCACTGCCTCCGGCCCCGCCCCCAGACCACTCACTGCCTCCAGCCCTGCCCCCAGACCAATCACTGCCTCCAGCCCCGCCCCCTGACCACTCACTGCCTCCGGTCCCGCCCCCCGACCACTCACTGCCTCCGGCCCCGCCCCCTGACCACTCACTACCTCCGGCCCCGCCCCCCGACCACTCACTGCCTCCGGCCCCGCCCCCCGACCACTCACTGCCTCCGGCCCCGCCCCCCGACCAATCACTGCCTCCGGCCCCGCCCCCTGACCACTCACTGCCTCCGGCCCCGCCCCCTGACCACTCACTGCCTCCGGCCCCGCCCCCCGACCAATCACTGCCTCTGCTCAGCGGCCGGACGTCTCTGCCTCCGCTGGTGTTAGTGAGCGTCTACACGTTCACCAACAGAGCAATCGGAAAGTTAGTTTAACGGCAGCAGACGTGACATCAGTGACTTCATATTTACTCTTCGTAGTTTAACATGAGGCTCTTTTATTCTGTCAGATATTTAATGTTTAATGTAAAACAGCCTCAAGGAGAAAAACACAACCTATTATTACTGTTATTATTATTATTATTATTATTATTACTACTATTATATTAAGAAAACAAAGCTGTTTTGGTCCTTGGGGCCACCGTACTCTCACCAGGTTTATATTGGCAGCAGCATGTTGAGTTGATGGTTTCCAGCCGGTCTGAATGTGTCGATGACGACGGTCTCAGATTGTCTGCATGAGTGAGACCTCTGACTGTTTGCAGTCTTTGTGCCAACTGAAACACGTCTTCAGTTCTTTGTTTTAGTGTTGAGGCCGAACTGCAAACCGACTCCAGCGATCAACTTCAGGCAAATAACGAGAGGCGACACGAGAGGCGTTTAAAAGAACAGCATCAGACATTCAGCACTGAACTAAAACACAAGTTCACTACAAAAAGTTTTGATCTCAGACACAAAAAACAGTAAAACTCCTTTAAAACGTTTCCGTCAGTGAAGTTAGTTTGTGGTGAGTCGATCTGAATGAACTGAAGCTTCAAACGTGTTCAGACGCAGTTTTTCTTTTCTCTCATATTTAGAAACAGTTTGTTTTTTCTGCTCCTTTATTCTAAAACTGTTATAAATCCATATAAAAGTTATATTGTCAGAATATAATAAAGAGTTTGATCTGCTTCACTTGTTTCACTTTATTACATCAGCTTTTTATTTTATCCTTCGTCATTATAGAGATTAGAGTAGATATGACAAACTGATCATTGATTACATGACGATGGTTTACAGTCCGTGTGTCTATGTTATGAATTAATGAAATGGACACTATAAAGACAGATTTTATGTGTTTGTGTTCATCCCTCCGGTAGAATCAATAACAAGGCTGATGAACATCGATCTTCATAAAGATCTTCCTCATGTGGTGTGATGATGATGGTGGTGCAGAGCGCTGTCGAACACGTCAGCTGGGTTGAGATCTGGTGAATTCATAAAATATGATTCACATCATAGCGTCTGATATATACGCATCATCATCATGTATTTATAAATACAAACACTTCATTTCTTCCCGTGGAGGCAACAGTTCAGTAAGTGTCTGCTGTCAGTCAGCTGCTGAGGGCAGGTCAGAGGTCATCATCATGTCCTCCTCCTCCTCACTCAACAAAAGCAGAGGAGAGCGTCGTATCCACGCCGACTCCGACCTGCGTTCAGCGTCTCCGTCCACAGAAACGCCTTCAGCCAGATGCAGCTGTGAATAGTTTGATGCCAAACATTTGCAGGCGAGTATTTTGCATTTTCATGTTGTTGCTGTGTAAAGACCTTTAAGCATGATAATATAATAATAAACATAAAGTTCATTCTAACTCAAGTGGAAGATGGAGTCCACACCACGACTAAAACAACACGGACAGTAGTGAACGATGGGATCCACTTTCAGAGTGATTTGATGAACGATAGAAACACTGACAGCCAATCAGAATCCATCCTCTAAACCATACGGCACAACAAAATCTCCATCTAGCCTGAAACTTCCAGTAAAACTTCAAAACCTGCAGATATCATATCTCATCACTGACACTGTAAATCAGAGGTTTGTTTCTCTTTATTATACAATGATGCTGGAACTTTGTTCTCCACTATAAAGTGAAAAAATGACAAAGTTAGCGACCGTTTGAGGCTTCAGATCCGTATTCATACTGTGTGACCTGTCGCAGTGCAGTAGCTTGGGCTACCTGCTGGCGGTATTTGTCCTCGTTGTTGTTGGTTAGGAGTCCTATTATAGTTGTGTCATCTGCATATTTGAGAATGGTGACTGAGCTGTGGTGGGATGTAAGGTGGTTTGTATAGAGGGAGAGGAGCCCATGTGAGAGGACGCAACCCTGGGGGGCGCCTGTGCTGAGGGTCAGGGGTCAAGATGAAAGGCTGGCCATCTTAGCCCTCTGTTTCTTTCCCCATAGAAAGCTCTTTATCCAGTGGCATATACAGGGGGCAATGTTCATGTCCATCAGTTTGTTGAAAAGATTGACCGGGTTTATTGTATTGAAGGCAGAGCTGAAGTCAATGAATATGATGCAGGCGTAGGTGTTTGGTGACTCCAGGAGAAGTAGTGTGTGATGGAGGGCTAGGTTGACAGCATCCTCAACTGACCTGTTGGCATGACAGGCAAACTGGTGAGTATCCATCAGAGGGGTGGTGAATAGTTTCAGGTTGGAGAGAATGATGCGCTAAAACGACTTCATGACCACGGATGTTAGGGCAATTGGTCTGAAGTCGTTGAGGCAGGAGATCTTGTTTGATTTTGGCACTGGAATTAGTCCTTGAAGCACTGTGGTACTGAACACTGGCGGAGGGAGATGCTGAAGATGTTGGTGGATGTGGGGGCCAGCTGAGCTGCACAGTGGTTCAGTACAGCTGAACTGATCCTGTCCGGGCCTGCTGCTTTCCTCTTGTCCGTTTTTCTGAACGTGGCCCACACCTCCTCCTCCTGGATGAGGAATGGAGGGGGTGGAGGGGGGGGCGGAGGAGAGTAGGGTGGGACTGAAGACTGTTCAAACCTATCATAGAACTCATTGAGCTTGTCTGGGAGATCAGGGTCAGTGTCAGGAATGGGGGAGGGACTTTTATTGTGGTTGGTCATTGTCTTTATTTTTTTCCAGTTGGTTCTAGTGTCATTAGGTGTAATTTGTTGTCCCAGTTTTATTGCATAATTTGATTTGGCTTTCCTTGTTGCAGATCTTAACTCATATTTTGTACTATTGTATTGATCCATGTCTCCACTGATGAAGGTAGAGTTCTTTTTCTTGCATAGGAGTTGAATGTCTTTGTTGAACCAGGGTTTGTTGTTGCTGTGGGTTTTCACTGTTTTGGTGGGGATACACATCTCCACACAGAAGTTGATGTATGACGTCACAGTGTCCGTGAGCTCATCGAGGCTGCTTGCACCTGTACTAAATATCTCCCAGTCAGTACACTTGAAGCAGCCTCTCAGAGTTTCCTTGGCAGATGTAGTCCAGGATTTGACGGGTTTGGATGTTGTATTGGTGGATTTGAGTTTCTGTCTTTATTTCGGGATGAGGAGCAGCATTGCATGGTGGGACCTTGCCAGCGGAGCCCTCGGGAACGAACGGTAAGCTTCATTGATGGTAACATAGCAGTGGCCGAGTATGTTGGATCCTCTGCTGGGGCATGCCACCTGTTGTTTATAGTTTGGAAGTTTGGTGGACAGGTTTGTGTGGTTGAAGTCGCCAAGTGCAATTACTGCTTCATTGGGATGGGAGTTTTCCACAGAGGAGATGAAGGTGGCTAATTCTGTGATTGCTATGTAGCATTAGCCGTCAGTGGGATGTAAACACTGACTATAACAGCAGATGCAAACTCTCTGGGAGGGTAGGAAGGTCTACATTTAACACTGATGTATTCCAAGTGAGGGGAACAGGAGCTGTTTATCACAGTAGTGTTGGTACACCAGCGTTCATTAACTACGAAACAGATACCACTGCCTTTGGTTTTCATTGATAGCTTGGCTTACCTGTCAGCTCAGTAGAGTGACAGGTGGGGTTACCGCTGTGTGGTCCAGCCAAGTCTCAGTCAGGCAGATGGCAGAGCAGTCTTTGTAATTCTTGTTGGTTTGGATTAAAAGAAAGAGTTTGTCGGTTTTGTTCCGGAGGGATCTCATGTTAGCCAGCAGCAGTGCAGGTAGTGGTGGCCGGTATGGGCGCCTCCTGAACCTGGAGAGAACACCAGCACGCCGTCTTCTCCGGTCTGGTTGTTGCCTCCGGAGGTTGGGTAGCCAGGTGAGGAGTTGGTGGCTAGTATCTCCACAGGTGACGTTGGTGGAGCGTGTTGTTCCGAGGCTGGGATCAGATTGACTCTTAGGGATAGTAGCTCCCGACGTGTGTACATGAACAGACATGATGATTTCCTGACATATAACATAGACAGAAGTGCGAGACACAGTAGTAGAGCTTGTACCGTGGCGAGCCTCACGACCGCCAGCTTACACCTTAAAAAAGATTATAATGTGTTTATGCTTCAGTTACTCTGCAGCAGGGGTTATTTGGTGTCTCTAAATAGTCTTCTTCTGCAAGACGCCCTTTAGAAAAACATGTAAAATATCCATTTTCTATGGTATTGTTGTTAAATTTGAAATTGGACTAGGTAAGGCCCCATGCTGTGGTCCCATTGTGTTTTCCAGCTAATAAGTCCCAGCTGTAGTTCATCTGCAGGCGTCTGTTTGTAAAAAAAATATTCAGGCGGAAATAAAAACCTTCTACTTCAGTCTGCTCAAACTTCTTTCAAACTATGTAGAGTTATGGTCTCTCTCCACCTCCCTACACTCGTATTTTGAGTGTAATTCATTTGCCAGAAAAGAGACAAAACACACAATAAACAAAGCTAAAGATGATTTGACTGACTCCCTATAGATATTGCAATAATATCGTTATTGTGAATTGTTTTTGCCACAATAATCATGTTGTCAAAATCTGATATCATGACAGCCCTAACATATATATATAATGTATATATATATATACATTATATATATATACAGTACTGTGCAAAAGTTTTAGGCACTAAGAGTAAAGTGAGAATGCTTATAAAAATATGGCTATAAATTGTTTTAATTCATCAATTAACTTCTTACAAGTTGCCTTTAAAACAGCAGAAACCTAAATGAAATCAATATTTGCTGTGAGCAGCTTTGCCTTTAAAACAGCAGCAGTTCTCCTCGGTTCACTTGAACAGTGTTTCATGGTAACTTGCAGGCAGGTTGTTGCAACCATCCTGTAGGAAGAATCTTCTTCTGTGGATTTATTATTTAGAACATCTCAGGTGCTTCTTCATGTTAATCCCAGATTGATGGGATGATGTTGAGATCAGGGCTCTGTGGGGGTCAAACCATCTGCTGCTGAAAATAGTTCTTTATGACTCTAGCCGTATGCTGGGGGTCACTGTCATGTCATCAATATATTTGGGACCAATCAGACGCCTCCCTGATGGTATTGCATAACAGATAAGAATCTAAACATCTAGAGTGCCTAAAACTTTTGCACAGTCCTATATATATATATATATGTGTGTGTGTGTGTGTGTGTGTATATATATATATATATATATACACACACACATATATACGTTTTTTTAAGTAAGTAAGGTAAGTTTTTTTTTACCGCAGCTCCACTGGGGCAGCTGGAGTTGAGGGACTTGCTAAATGGCACCTTAGTGGTGGTAATGAGGGAGGTGCGAGTTATCTCGCCGGTCCAGGAATTGAACCGTCAAACCTCCAGTCAGAAGCTCACTTCTCTGACCTTTAGGCCACCACTGATCTGAAATGGACCTTGAGTTCAGGTTTTGCTGTAAATGAACCAGACTTTTTTTTCATGCTTTAATAACTTTAATCACAAAGTGGAACATTGGCTCAAACCCACAGATGGCCCTGCTTCAAGGTCCTGAAGGGTCCTGGAGGGTCCTGGTGGGTCCTGGGGGGCTCTGGAGGGTCCTGGAGGGTCCTGGAGGCTCCTGGACTCTCCTGCAGCAGTTGGGGACAGTCGGGTGTGTGTATGAGGACTGTAGTGAGTGATTGTTCCTGGAGGCTGCCGGGCAGCGGTGAGGAGGCAGAGTGGAAGGAGGCTCCGCCGTCGGACTCGTCGGACCCGGGTCGGTCCTGGTCGGTCATGTCTGCTTCACTGACAGCAGCCAGCGTGGGAAAAACACACAATATGGAATAGGATAGGAACAGGAAAACCAGGTCAAATATATTATACTGTATACAGCAGCTCCTCCTACTTCCTGGTCACATGTTCACGCCTTCTTTTAGATTCCTGAAACTGTCTCATGTGTTATTTTATATTAACATTTACCCAGAATAACATTAAAATGGAAAAAAACAAGGAATAAATAGATAAAATTATATTTTAGAAATCAGGATAATCTGATCATAATTTACTAACGACTGGAAATCTAAAATGTTAAAAGCCGAAATGAAAAAATAAAACTGTAACTTATATTAAATAATTAATTTTCTAACATTTCAATTTAAACTTTTACATTTATCAATTTTCCATTTCCATTTTTAATTTTCAGATTTTTTTTCAGATTTGTTATTTCAGTTTTTTGTCGTTTTTACGTGTAATTATGTGATTATCATGATAAAATATGAACAGTTTATTTGGATCAGTGTATTTTTGGTATTTGAAGTTTCCCTTTAGGGAAAAAAAACAAAAAATCCAACAAATGTTCATTTTTAAATCTAAACGTAATAAACAATAATATCTGTTTTCCTTTGGTTTGAATTTTGTTTGAACTTATTGAAATGTTTAAATGAAGACCTGATCTCAGAGCTGCTGTCTCTCTCTCCATCCTTCGCTCTCATGTGACTCTCGGAGCGCTCAGATGGTCTTCGGCGTGTTGCCATGGAAACCCTCCTCTTCATCAGCATCAGGGATGAAGGCTCAGTGATGCGTGTCGAGTTCAGAGCGGATGTCAAACTCTGCTGCTCATCATCGCTGGAGTCTCTGAAAGGAAGTTGAACAGAAAGAACTAATAAATGTAATTAATAATTACCTTTATTATGTTTCCTGCTGGGAGACAAACTCTGTGTTCAGGTCAGAAAAGGAGTTTTAGTTTGTTAAAGAAATCTACAATATGAATATCATCACCTGAAAACAAACCTGGAAGAATCATAAATTATTCAAAAATTAACTTTCAGCTCAGAGTAACTAAGCTGAGCCTCAGACAGGAAACTCACCTTTAGGTAAAGCAGGTGAAACTCCTGAAATCTGCAGATACTTTCTTTGTATTTATATTTATTTTTTACCAGATCCTCCTGTTTACATTCTCACACATATTCAGATGTCTATTCAGCATCTGAAACTGCCTCATGTCATATAAATACTTGTATTGAGGATATTTTATTCAGATTTCTAGTTAAAAGAGAAAACAGTGTTTAGTTTTAATGTCAAGATGTGTTTTTTCTTTCTCTCACTTCTTTTCTAGTGAAGCTTTTTATTTGTATTGTCTGTCTTGTGTCTTTATTGGGATCATGTACGGTGTTAAACATGAATGTTAACAGTTGATGCAGGTCACATTTAAAACATATAACAGCACAATAACAAACGGTACAAAACAAAACACACACAGGACACATAATACAAAATACAAAGCTACACACAACAGCACATCACACACACACAATGTCAACTAGAAATAACTAATGTAAACAAAACTCAGAGGTTACAGAGCTGAGTGGTTTTTAGCAGATGTTTTAATTTGGTTTTGAATGTACTGATTGAACTACAGTTCTTCAGATCATCAGGTAGGACGTTCACTGAGTTGTGGCTTCACAGAGAAAGCTGATGTCTAAATGCAGTGTGATGGTCCAATCTATAGAGGATATTCTGGAGGATCTAATAGAACTTACTGAGCGAGTGAACACAAAGTCACATAGTGGAGGACACCAAGATATTTAAAATCAGTAACTATGTCAATTTTTTCACCTTTGATGAGAATATCAGTGTGAGGAGGTTGTACCAATGTGTGATCCTTTCCAATGCAATTATTAGTTTATCAGCCGCTAACTCAGCTGTTTTTGCATGTCTGTACACAATAATGTCATCTGCATACATTTGTAGTTCTATATCATGACACTGTTGAGGGAGATCATTAATATATAGGCTAAATAATAGGAAAATCAAATCAAATCAAATATCCATCCAAATCCAGTTTTCCTCCTGATTGGCTGTCAGGAAGTTTCACTCGGCCAATCAGAGCTGCAAACATTAGTCGATCATAAAGCTGCTGCTTGCAGACGTTCGTCTTTGGTCGTTTCTTTTCTCCTTGCAGTACGTTTAAATAGTTTCAGACCTCCTGACAGCTGGCAGTGATTGAACTGAGTATTTATTGTGTTTGTATTAACTGCATTAGCTGTTTCAGTGTTTGTGTCCAGCTGCTGCAGATGGAAATAAAGCAGCTGCTTCTGTGTGTGACAGCAGCACGTCTTCATCAAATTTTCAGTCACAGAAACATGAGACATTTTCCTGAGAACTTCCTTCCTGGTGAAACTCTTGTGTATGTGACACTCACAGCTCCTCCTCGCCGTCTTCCTGGAAGGTCTGAGGTCGCACACAGACGACACACGTGTTTCCCAAACTGTGGAAACATGGCCGACAGTACACACCTGTAACATGCACATGAGAGGTGAGCAACATCTGGAATGTGACACTGATGCAGTAATGCGATGCAATGTGTAAAGTCCTTAAAACATCATGAACATAAACATAACTGTGTGACATCATAGCTTAAGAGTGACAGACAAGACGAAATATTTACATGAAGCTGTTTCACCCTGTTGGACTGACAACAGATATCTGCTACAGCTGTAACATCCACCTAGTTTACAGGAAACAGCCAACCAATCACAACCCTGTTACACTAATGAGAGTGTAACCCAGGTCATAAAGAGTTAACAACACGGAAGTGCCTCAGCCAATCAGAGTGCAGGTTACACAGCGTACGCTGGTCAGACGCTGGGTGACACTGTTGAGAGAGGACGGGCTGCTGAACGGTAAAAATATAACTCAGATAAAACAGCAAAAACACCGTATAATGTTGTCAAAGCAGAACGTTAACAGCCTGCACTTTGTTGTAAGCTTGTAGATGTGTGTGTGTGCATGTGTGTGTGTGCGTGTGTGTGTATGAGTGTGTGAGAGGCTGCTCACTGAAACCTGAGTGACACAGAGGAACTCTTGAATTGGTGAGTTGTAGTAAAAGTCAACAATTAAATGCTGTGCCACATGATGCTAGGCAAAGCTGGCTAGCTCAAGTGGAAGGGCCTAAAGCTACCAAAAGTGCATTTAGTGTATCTATCACGCCCAACCCGCAGCACCACTATCACGCTAAACCCCCAGCACAACTATCACACCCAACCCCCAGCACCACTATCACACCCAACCCCCAGCACCACTATCACGCCCAACCCCCAGCACCACTATCACACCCAACCCCCAGCACCACTATCACACCCAACCCCCAGCACCACTTTCATGCTCAACCCCCAGCACCACTTTCATGCTCAACCCCCAACAACACTATCACGCTAAACCCCCAGCACCACTTTCACACCCAACCCGCAGCACCACTATCACGCTAAACCGCCAGCACCACTTTCACGCTCAACCCCCAGCACCACTTTCATGCTCAACCCCCAGCACCACTATCACGCTAAACCCCCAGCACCACTTTCATGCTCAACCCCCAGCACCACTATCACGCTAAACCGCCAGCACCACTTTCATGCTCAACCCCCAGCACCACTATCACGCTAAACCCCCAGCACTACTATCACGCTAAACCGCCAGCACCACTATCACGCTAAACCCCCAGCACCACTTTCACGTTCAACCCCCAGCACCACTATCAAGCTAAACCGCCAGCACCACTATCACACTAAACCCCCAGCACCACTTTCATGCTCAACCCCCAGCACCACTTTCATGCTCAACCCCCAGCACCACTATTACGCTCAACCCCCAGCACCACTTTCATGCTCAACCCCCAGCACCACTATCACGCTAAACCCCCAGCACCACTTTCCTGCTCAACCCCCAGCACCACTTTCACACTCAACCCCCAGCACCACTTTCACACTCAACCCCCAGCACCACTATCATGCTCAACCCCCAGCACCACTTTCATGCTCAACCCCCAGCACCACTTTCACACTCAACCCCCAGCACCACTATCACGCTAAACCCCCAGCACCACTTTCATGCTCAACCCCCAGCACCACTTTCACACTCAACCCCCAGCACCACTTTCACACTCAACCCCCAGCACCACTATCATGCTCAACCCCCAGCACCACTATCACACTAAAACCCCCAGCACCACTATCACACTAAAACCCCCAGCACCACTTTCACGCCCAACCCCCAGCACCACTATCACGCTAAACCCCCAGCAACACTATCACGCTAAACCCCCAGCACCACTTTCATGCTCAACCCCCAGCACCACTATCACGCTAAACCGCCAGCACCACTTTCATGCTCAACCCCCAGCACCACTTTCACGCTAAGCCCCCAGCACCACTTTCACGCTAAGCCCCCATCACCACTTTCATGCTCAACCCCCAGCACCACTATCACGCTAAACCCCCAGCACCACTTTCACGCCCAACCCCCAGCACCACTTTCACGCTAAGCCCCCAGCACCACTTTCATGCTCAACCCCCAGCACCACTATCACACTCAACCCCCAGCACCACTTTCATGCTCAACCCCCAGCACCACTATCACGCTAAACCCCCAGCACCACTTTCATGCTCAACCCCCAGCACCACTATCACGCTAAACCCCCAGCACCACTTTCACGCCCAACCCCCAGCACCACTTTCACGCTAAGCCCCCAGCACCACTTTCATGCTCAACCCCCAGCACCATTATCACACTCAACCCCCAGCACCACTTTCATGCTCAACCCCCAGCACCACTATCACGCTCAACCCCCAGCACCACTTTCATGCTCAACCCCCAGCACCACTTTCATGCTCAACCCCCAGCACCACTATCACGCTAAACCCCCAGCACCACTTTCATGCTCAACCCCCAGCACCACTTTCACACTCAACCCCCAGCACCACTATCACGCTAAACCCCCAGCACCACTTTCATGCTCAACCCCCTGCACCACTTTCACACTCAACCCCCAGCACCACTTTCACACTCAACCCCCAGCACCACTATCATGCTCAACCCCCAGCACCACTTTCACACTCAACCCCCAGCACCACTTTCATGCTCAACCCCCAGCACCACTTTCACACTCAACCCCCAGCACCACTTTCATGCTCAACCCCCAGCACCACTTTCATGCTCAACCCCCAGCACCACTTTCACGCTAAACCGCCAGCACCACTATCACGCTAAACCCCCAGCACCACTTTCATGCTCAACCCCCAGCACCACTATCACATTCAACCCCCAGCACCACTTTCATGCTCAACCCCCAGCACCACTATCACGCTAAACCCCCAGCACCACTTTCATGCTCAACCCCCAGCACCACTATCATGCTAGAACCCCCAGCACCACTTTCATGCTCAACCCCCAGCACCACTATCATGCTAAAACCCCCAGCACCACTTTCATGCTCAACCCCCAGCACCACTATCACACTCAACCCCCAGCACCACTTTCATGCTCAACCCCCAGCACCACTATCACGCTCAACCCCCAGCACCACTATCACACTCAACCCCCAGCACCACTTTCATGCTCAACCCCCAGCACCACTATCACATTCAACCCCCAGCACCACTTTCATGCTCAACCCCCAGCACCACTATCATGCTAAACCCCCAGCACCACTTTCATGCTCAACCCCCAGCACCACTATCATGCTAAAACCCCCAGCACCACTTTCATGCTCAACCCCCAGCACCACTATCATGCTAAAACCCCCAGCACCACTTTCATGCTCAACCCCCAGCACCACTATCACACTCAACCCCCAGCACCACTTTCATGCTCAACCCCCAGCACCACTATCACGCTCAACCCCCAGCACCACTATCACACTCAACCCCCAGCACCACTTTCATGCTCAACCCCCAGCACCACTATCACGCTCAACCCCCAGCACCACTTTCATGCTCAACCCCCAGCACCACTTTCATGCTCAACCCCCAGCACCACTATCACGCTAAACCCCCAGCACCACTTTCATGCTCAACCCCCAGCACCACTTTCACACTCAACCCCCAGCACCACTATCACGCTAAACCGCCAGCACCACTATCACGCTAAACCCCCAGCACCACTTTCATGCTCAACCCCCAGCACCACTATCACGCTAAACCCCCAGCACCACTTTCATGCTCAACCCCCAGCACCACTATCACGCTAAACCGCCAGCACCACTTTCATGCTCAACCCCCAGCACCAGTATCACGCTAAACCCCCAGCACCACTATCACGCTAAACCGCCAGCACCACTATCACGCTAAACCACCAGCACCACTTTCACGCTCAACCCCCAGCACCACTATCACGCTAAACCGCCAGCACCACTATCACACTAAACCCCCAGCACCACTTTCATGCTCAACCCCCAGCACCACTTTCATGCTCAACCCCCAGCACCACTATCACGCTAAACCCCCAGCACCACTATCACGCTAAACTGCCAGCACCACTTTCATGCTCAACCCCCAGCACCACTTTCACGCTAAACCGCCAGCACCACTATCACGCTAAACCCCCAGCACCACTTTCATGCTCAACCCCCAGCACCACTATCACGCTCAACCCCCAGCACCACTTTCATGCTCAACCCCCAGCACCACTATCACGCTCAACCCCCAGCACCACTTTCATGCTCAACCCCCAGCACCACTTTCATGCTCAACCCCCAGCACCACTATCACGCTAAACCGCCAGCACCACTATCACGCTAAACCCCCAGCACCACTTTCACGCTCAACCCCCAGCACCACTATTACGCTAAACCGCCAGCACCACTATCACGCTAAACCCCCAGCACCACTTTCATGCTCAACCCCCAGCACCTCTTTCATGCTCAACCCCCAGCACCACTATCACGCTAAACCCCCAGCACCACTATCACGCTAAACGTCCAGCACCACTTTCATGCTCAACCCCCAGCACCACTTTCACGCTAAACCGCCAGCACCACTATCACGCTAAACCCCCAGCACCACTTTCATGCTCAACCCCCAGCACCACTATCACACTCAACCCCCAGCACCACTATCACGCTAAACCCCCAGCACCACTTTCATGCTCAACCCCCAGCACCACTATCACGCTAAACCCCCAGCACCACTTTCATGCTCAACCCCCAGCACCACTATCACGCTAAACCCCCAGCACCACTTTCACGCCCAACCCCCAGCACCACTTTCACGCTAAGCCCCCAGCACCACTTTCATGCTCAACCCCCAGCACCATTATCACACTCAACCCCCAGCACCACTTTCATGCTCAACCCCCAGCACCACTATCACGCTCAACCCCCAGCACCACTTTCATGCTCAACCCCCAGCACCACTTTCATGCTCAACCCCCAGCACCACTATCACGCTAAACCCCCAGCACCACTTTCATGCTCAACCCCCAGCACCACTTTCACACTCAACCCCCAGCACCACTATCACGCTAAACCCCCAGCACCACTTTCATGCTCAACCCCCTGCACCACTTTCACACTCAACCCCCAGCACCACTTTCACACTCAACCCCCAGCACCACTATCATGCTCAACCCCCAGCACCACTATCATGCTCAACCCCCAGCACCACTTTCACACTCAACCCCCAGCACCACTTTCATGCTCAACCCCCAGCACCACTTTCACACTCAACCCCCAGCACCACTTTCATGCTCAACCCCCAGCACCACTTTCATGCTCAACCCCCAGCACCACTTTCACGCTAAACCGCCAGCACCACTATCACGCTAAACCCCCAGCACCACTTTCATGCTCAACCCCCAGCACCACTATCACATTCAACCCCCAGCACCACTTTCATGCTCAACCCCCAGCACCACTATCACGCTAAACCCCCAGCACCACTTTCATGCTCAACCCCCAGCACCACTATCATGCTAAAACCCCCAGCACCACTTTCATGCTCAACCCCCAGCACCACTATCATGCTAAAACCCCCAGCACCACTTTCATGCTCAACCCCCAGCACCACTATCACACTCAACCCCCAGCACCACTTTCATGCTCAACCCCCAGCACCACTATCACGCTCAACCCCCAGCACCACTATCACACTCAACCCCCAGCACCACTTTCATGCTCAACCCCCAGCACCACTATCACGCTCAACCCCCAGCACCACTTTCATGCTCAACCCCCAGCACCACTTTCATGCTCAACCCCCAGCACCACTATCACGCTAAACCCCCAGCACCACTTTCATGCTCAACCCCCAGCACCACTTTCACACTCAACCCCCAGCACCACTATCACGCTAAACCCCCAGCACCACTTTCATGCTCAACCCCCAGCACCACTTTCACGCTCAACCCCCAGCACCACTTTCACACTCAACCCCCAGCACCACTATCATGCTCAACCCCCAGCACCACTTTCACACTCAACCCCCAGCACCACTTTCATGCTCAACCCCCAGCACCACTTTCACACTCAACCCCCAGCACCACTTTCATGCTCAACCCCCAGCACCACTTTCATGCTCAACTCCCAGCACCACTTTCACGCTAAACCGCCAGCACCACTATCACGCTAAACCCCCAGCACCACTTTCATGCTCAACCCCCAGCACCACTATCACACTCAACCCCCAGCACCACTATCACGCTAAACCCCCAGCACCACTTTCATGCTCAACCCCCAGCACCACTATCATGCTAAAACCCCCAGCACCACTTTCATGCTCAACCCCCAGCACCACTTTCATGCTCAACCCCCAGCACCACTATCACGCTCAACCCCCAGCGCCACTTTCATGCTCAACCCCCAGCACCACTATCACGCTAAACCCCCAGCACCACTTTCATGCTCAACCCCCAGCACCACTTTCACACTCAACCCCCAGCACCACTATCACGCTAAACCCCCAGCACCACTTTCATGCTCAACCCCCAGCACCACTTTCACACTCAACCCCCAGCACCACTTTCACACTCAACCCCCAGCACCACTATCATGCTCAACCCCCAGCACCACTTTCACACTCAACCCCCAGCACCACTTTCATGCTCAACCCCCAGCACCACTTTCACACTCAACCCCCAGCACCACTTTCATGCTCAACCCCCAGCACCACTTTCATGCTCAACCCCCAGCACCACTTTAATGCTCAACCCCCAGCACCACTATCACGCTAAACCCCCAGCACCACTATCACGCTAAACCCCCAGCACCACTATCACGCTAAAACCCCCAGCACCACTTTCACACTCAACCCCCAGCACCACTTTCACGCTCAACCCCCAGCACCACTATCACACTAAAACCCCCAGCACCACTATCACACTAAAACCCCCAGCACCACTATCACGCTAAACCCCCAGCACCACTTTCACGCCCAACCCCCAGCACCACTATCAATCAATCAATCAATCAATCTTTATTTATATAGCGCCATATCACAACAGAAGTCATCTCAAGGCACTTTTCACATAGAGCAGGTCAAGACCGTACTCTTTAATTTACAGAGACCCAACAGTTCCCCCATGAGCAAGCACTTGGCGACAGCGGTAAGGAAAAACTCCCCTTTAACGGGTAGAAACCTCAAGCAGACCCCGGCTCTTGGTGGGCGGCCATCTGCTTTGACCGGTTGGGTTGAGAGAGAGAAAGAGAGAGGGAAAGGGGGAGGGGGGACAGAAGAAAAACAATGACAACAACAAACAACAACAAGCATAAGCAGCAACAGCCAGGGAAGGATGCCATCAGGACTGTGAAGGACCGCGAAGGTTCGGCCCGGGAGTCAGGTTTTTCTGTGAGATGAGAAAGCACAAAAAACTCCGGGGAAGAAGCAAAGTTAGTGACATGCATTGATGTTACATGAATGCATACAGATGGAGAGGAGGAGGAGGAGAGAGGAGCTCAGTGCATCATGGGAAGTCCCCCAGTAGTCTAGGCCTATAGCAGCATAACTAAGGGCTGATCCAAGGCGAGCCTGGTCGGCCCTAACTATAAGCTTTATCAAAAAGGAAAGTTTTAAGCCTACTCTTAAACATAGAGAGGGTGTCTGCACCCCGGACTGAATCCGGTAGATGGTTCCATAGAAGAGGAGCCTGATAGCTGAAGGCTCTGCCTCCCATTCTACTTTTAAAGACTGTAGGGACCACCAGTAAGCCTGCATACTGGGAGCGCAGTGTTCTAGTGGGATAATACGGTATTATGAGCTCTTCAAGATATGATGGTGCCTGACCATTAAGGGCTTTGTAAGTTAGGAGAAGGATTTTAAATTCTATTCTAGATTTTACAGGGAGCCAATGTAGTGAAGCTAAAATGGGAGAAATGTGGTCTCTTTTTCTAGTTTTAGTCAATACACGTGCAGCTGCGTTCTGGACCAGCTGGAGAGTCTTTAGAGACTTGTTAGGGCAGCCTGATAATAAGGAATTGCAATAATCCAGCCTAGAAGTAACAAATGCGTGAACTAGTTTTTCTGCATCTTTTAGGGACAGGATGTGCCTGATTTTTGTGATATTACGTAAGTGAAAAAAGGCAGTCCTTGAAATTTGATTTATGTGGGAGTTAAAGGACATATCCTGATCAAAGATAACTCCCAGATTCCTTACGGTGGTGCTGGAGGCCAGGGTAATGCCATCCAGAGCAGCTTTATCATTAGATAATGTGTTTCTAAGGTGTTTAGGGCCAAGCACAATAACTTCAGTTTTATCTGAATTTAGTAGTAGAAAATTGCAGGTCATCCAGGTCTTTATGTCGTTAAGGCATGCTTGGAGTTTGTTTAACTGATTGGGTTCATCTGGCTTCATTGATAAATATAATTGGGTATCGTCTGCGTAACAATGAAAATTTATGGAGTGTTTCCTAATAATATTACCTAAAGGAAGCATATATAAGGTGAATAGAATTGGTCCAAGTACAGAACCTTGTGGAACTCCGTGTCTAACTTTTGCCTTCACGGAGGATTCATCATTCACATGTACAAACTGAAATCGGTCTGATAAATAGGACTTAAACCAGCTTAATGCAGTTCCTTTAATGCCAAATAAATGTTCCAGTCTCTGCAAAAGGATTTGATGGTCAATTGTGTCGAATGCAGCACTAAGATCTAACAGGACAAGTATAGAGACAAATCCTTTGTCTGATGCAGTTAGGAGGTCATTTGTGACTTTCACCAGTGCTGTTTCTGTGCTATGATGCGCTCTAAATCCTGACTGAAAATCCTCAAATAAACTATTGTTATGTAGAAAGTCACATAACTGATTAGAGACTGCTTTCTCAAGGATCTTGGATAGAAATGGAAGGTTAGATATAGGTCTATAATTGGCTAAAACACCTGAATCAAGAGTAGGCTTTTTAAGAAGAGGTTTAATTACAGCTACTTTAAAGGACTGTGGTACATAACCTGTTACTAAAGACAGATTGATCATATCTAGTAAAGAAGTGCTCACTAAGGGTAAGGCTTCCTTAAGCAGCCTAGTTGGGATGGGATCTAAGAGACAGGTTGATGGTTTAGCTGAACAAATCATTGAAGTTAGTTCAGACAAGTCTACTGGAGAAAAACAGTCCAAATATATGTCAGGATTTACAGCTGTTTCTAAGGTTCCTGTGTTTGGGGAGAGAACGGTGCCTGTTGAGGGCAGGAGATGGTTAATTTTGTCTCTAATAGTTAGAATTTTATCATTAAAGAAGCTCATAAAGTCGTTACTACTGAGAGCTATAGGAATACATGGATCAGTAGAGTTATGACTCTTTGTCAGCCTGGCCAAAGTGCTGAAAAGGAACCTAGGGCAGTTTTTATTCTCTTCTATTAATGCTGAGTAATAGGCGGCTCTGGCATTACAGAGGGCCTTCCTATATGTTTTAAGACTATCTTGCCAGACTAAGCGAGAATCTTCTACTTTGGTGGAACGCCAAATCCTTTCCAATTTTCGCGATGTTTGCTTTAATTTGCGGGTTTGGGAGTTATACCATGGAGCTAACCTCTTACGTTTTATTATCTTCTTTTTTAAGGGGGCGATGGAGTCGAGTGTTTGTCTTAGTGAGCCTGCAGCACTATCAATAAGATTATCAATTTGGGAGGGACTAAAGTTAACATAAGAGTCCTCTGTAGTATTGAGACATGGCAGTGAATTCAGTATTGACGGAATTGCTTCCTTAAATTTATCTACAACACTATCAGAGAGACATCTAGTGAGGACATTTTTATCTAATGTTGTGTAATCCAGTAATAGGAATTCAAAAGTTATTAAAAAATGATCTGATAAAATAGGATTTTGTGGAAAAATTATTAAATGTTCAATTTCAATCCCATAAGTTAGAACAAGGTCTAGGGTGTGGTTAAGACGGTGAGTGGGATTATTTACACACTGAGAGAAGCCAATTGAGTCTAATAATGAGAGAAATGCAGTGCTGAGACTGTCACTATCAACGTCCACATGAATATTAAAATCACCTACTATAATTACTTTATCTGTACTAAGGACTAAATACGACAAAAACTCTGAGAATTCAGATAGGAATTCAGAGTACGGGCCAGGAGGACGGTTCACTATAACAAATAGAACTGGCTGTAAAGTTTTCCAGGTTGGCTGAGAGAGACTAAGAACAAGGCTTTCAAATGAGTTATAATTAAATTTAGGTCTAGGGTTGATGATTAGGCTTGAGTTGAAAATGGCTGCAACTCCTCCTCCTCGGCCAGTGTCTCGAGGAATATGAGTATTAATATGACTGGGGGGAGTGGATTCATTAAGGCTGACATATTCTTCATGACACAGCCAGGTTTCAGTGAGACAAAATAAATCAATACGATGATCTGAAATTAAATCGTTTACTAAAACTGCTTTAGATGAAAGAGATCTAATGTTCAAGAGTCCACATTTAATTATCTTATTTTGTTGTACTATTGCAGCAGTGGTTTTAATTTTTACTAGATTTTCATGAATGACTCTTCTTTTATATACTTTGGATTTAATTGATTTATGTGGTCGGGGTACAGACACAGTCTCTATGTGGTTTTGGGTGGGTAACTGCTCTAATGGAAGCGCAGAGAAGCGTGTAGGACTGCAGCTCTGCCTCCTGGTCTCAACTCTGGGTTGTCATGGTTTTGGTTTACTAATAAACTCAGCCATATTTCTGGATATCAGAGCAGCTCCATCCAAAGTGGGATGTATGCCGTCTCTCCTAATCAGACCAGGTCTTCCCCAGAAAGTCTGCCAATTATCTATGAAGCCCACATCGTTTGCTGGACGCCACCTCGACAACCAGCGGTTGAATTGTGACATGCGGCTATACATGTCATCACTGGTCAGATTAGGCAGCGGTCCAGAGAAAATTACGGAGTCCGACATTGTTTTAGCAAATGTACACACCGACTCAACATTAATTTTGGTGACTTCTGATTGGCGTAATCGGGAGTCGTTGCCGCTGACATGGATGACGATCGTACCATATTTACGCTTATTCTTAGCCAGCAGTTTTAAATTTGACTCAATGTCGCCCGCTCTGGCCCCAGGAATACATTTAACTATAGCTGCTGGTGTCGCTAACTTCACGTTTCTGACTATGGAGCTGCCAATAATCAGAGTTTGTTTCTCAGCGGGTGTGTCGCTGAGTGGGGAGAACCTGTTAGAAACATGAACTGGTTGGTGGTGAACCGTGGGCTTCTGCTTAGGGCTATGCTTCCTTCGGACAGTCACCCAGCCGCCCTGGCTTCCCGGCTGCTCGGGAGCTACCGGGGGAGTGGGAGCTACGCTAGGTCGGCCCGCACCGGATACTAGGGGCTGGCTAACTATATTAGCAGCTGATTGTTTTTCCATGGTGCGGAGCCGCGCTTCCAATTCACTAAGCCTTGCCTCCAGTGCTGCAAATAGACTACACTTATTACACTTCACTCACTATCACTAACACTATCACGCTAAACCCCCAGCACCACTATCACGCCCAACCCCCAGCACCACTATCACGCTAAGCCCCCAGCACCACTATCACGCTAAGCCCCCAGCACCACTATCACGCTAAATCCCCAGCACCACTTTCATGCTCAACCCCCAGCACCACTTTCACGCTAAGCCCCCAGCACCACTTTCATGCTCAACCCCCAGCACCACTATCACGCTAAACCCCCAGCACCAGTCTCACAATCCAAAATCCCAGACTCTGACTTTACTCTTTATTTTTTTACTTGACTTGGAAAAGACATTTACCTCCTTCATTCTTCTTCAAACACATTCCCTGTGCCTGAGGATGGACTGAGTCATAACCAGTCGACTGAGTATTCATATTATTGATATGGTGTATTGGTGCCTTGGTTAAAGTGATTTTGTTATTGCTGGAGCAGTGATTGGTGAACTGTTGTAAGGTTGAAGTGTGTTGTAAAGTGATAATACTGAACAGGGAATTGTTCTAATATTGGTACATAACTAACGTTGGATCCAAATATTGAGAATTGAGATTATCTATAGAAGGCTGCACCCAGTCAAACAGAAAAGTAGTTGAAAAGAACTCAGGTTCAAAACCAAAAGAAAAAAGTGACAGAAGAAATAATTTGTTGGTGAATTGAAACTAAGATGTCTTTGTGGAATTTAATTATTCACTGAACTTAAAGTTATTTAATTTATTATGTTTGTTTTCAAAAATAATACACGGTACCAGTTTACAAATAGCAATTTCTGCTTCCTGTTGGAATCTGGTTTCCTCTGATTCTGGCCCAAAATTATTACAATCCTTCATAAATATTAACGTCAGGAGCCGAGTAATACAAGAGATCATTAACCATTAATGTAACAAAACAACAGTCAGCTGAGAAACAGCTGATAAAGTGTCAGTGTCACACACACACACACACACAAACACACACACACACACACGCGTGTCTCGATGTCATTTAATCAAATAGAAACGTTTCTGTCAGACTTTAAAAACTCGTTTGGTATGTGTGTCGGCCTTCAGTCGTCATGGGGATGACTCCTGTTGAAACTGTCTCACCTGGACACTGTGGGACGTCACAGATGACCGTGTTGTCCTCCTCTGGCCACGCCCCCTCACCACAGGCCCGACAGCTGACCGACGACAGACCCAGCAGGTCACACAGGTGAGGTCCTCCAGGTAACCTGACAGAGAGGAATAACTGTTTGTGGGAGATGTTTCCCTGCAATACCACACGTGTCCAGTAGGCAGCAGAGCTGAGCAGCTCTCTCACA
This sequence comes from Thunnus thynnus, assembly GCF_963924715.1. NCBI lineage: Eukaryota > Metazoa > Chordata > Actinopteri > Scombriformes > Scombridae > Thunnus > Thunnus thynnus. Next base: position 146,106 of record NC_089526.1, on the reverse strand, counting down.
TATATGAATATCTGCAGCAGGATGATGATGTCATTAGTTTGCAGGTATTTTCTCGTAAACTAAAGTACTTCTGACCACATGATGATGCTGGACGACCAAAGATCCATCCTGAGTGGAGCATGAACCCCCCACCCCCCACCCCCCCATGTTTCCAGTCTCTGCACCAATGCAAGAAAAAACAAAACTCCGGTCTGATGTACCGTAACATGAGAGTTTCAAAATGACCTCCTCCTCTTCTTCCTCCTCCTCCTCCTCCTCCTCCTCGGCTCCTGTATGCAGACCTCCGCAGGGCTTTCCCCACCGTCCTCCTCTGATCTAGGATCAGCTGATGGAGGAACTGGATCCTCTCCTGAAACACAAACAACCACACATCTGGTCAGCATCCTCCTCCACCCAGCAAACACTCTTTATATATTCTGCTGCTGCCGCGGAGCCTCTGAGCAACACATGAACCCTGTTCAGACTGTGTGAAGCAGCTTCAGACGGACGAGTCAGAGGAGTTACAGACAGTTTGTTCTCACTCGTCACATACTGAAGCTTGGTGAGGACCACTTGGCGTCTCTTTTTAACACATTGGGTTCCCCTTTAGTGTTATTGTTCAACGTGCAGGGTCGTCTGACAGACTTCTATAGTCTTCTATAGTCCTCTATAGTCTTCTATAGTCTTCTATAGTCTTCTATAGACTTCTATAGACTTCTATAGTCTTCTATAGTCTTCTAAAGACTTCTATAGTCTTCTATAGACTTCTATAGTCTTCTATAGTCTTCTATAGACTTCTATAGTCCTCTATAGTCTTCTACAGACTTCTATAGAACTATATAGAAGTCCTAGTACCTGTGGTGGAGAGATCCAGATGATTTGTGATGTGTGATGCCTATGCTTTCTTTTTCTAATGAAGAATAAATACCACAGATCTTCAACTCCAGTGTGTTTCACTAACTGCACATCACAATGCAGATACATATATAATATATATAACATATATAATATGAACAACATATATACCTGCTCTCTGTATATACATATATAATATGAACAACATATATACCTGCTCTCTGTATATACATATATAATATAAACAACATATATACCTGCTCTCTGTATAT
>NC_089526.1:102500-140000 GCF_963924715.1 Thunnus thynnus | reverse complement strand
TTGCTCAGCTTCTGAAACACCTGAAGCTCTGATGACACCTCCTCCATGATGTCCTGGGTCACCTGCTGCAGAGAACGGCTGCTGTTGGCGTCCAGGTCAAAGGTCACAGAGGCCGAGATGTTGAAGTTAAACTCCCGCTTCATTTGCTCAAATGCTGCGATGGTGGCTGAAAGAAGAGTCAGACTCAGCGGCCTGCTGACAGTTTATAAAGCTTGAAACAGAGAAATAAAGAACTCACGAGCTGCCAGACGAGTTTTCAGATGGCTGGCGATGTAGGACGGGATGATGCAGAAGAGCTCGCCCACTGAAGGAGGCAGACAGAGAAAATACGTTTATTAAAGATGACCGGGGCATCTTTTAATATTCATATTTAATATGTCTGTCTGTCTGAGGAGGTCATTCTGCAGTTACTCATGTTGGAGTTTTTAAAGCTGATTCTGATCATTTTTGACTAAATATCTTAAAAACTTGAAAATGTGTAATTTAAATAACAAAATGTATTAAATTAAATTAATAATAAAATAAATTGTGTAATATTTTGCTCATTTGACGTCAGTATTTCTAAAATCTGCAACTAATGATTGTTTTAATTACTGATTAATCTGTTGGTTATTTTACATTTTATTTTAGTTTATATATTACATATAATTTATTTTATATATTATAAAATGAATTAAATCAGTCAAGTTGTGTTTTAATCTCATAATTAACAGATGAATCAGATTAGACTTTATTCTGAGATTCTCTTTTTGTGAAATCTTGCTCACAAACAGGAAGACGGTTTGTTAAAGAAAGGAAAAGGATCCTAAATTTCCCATAATGCACCGGTATCACTGGTCCACATCAGACCTGCTTTACGGACCTGAAGGAGCACTTCATCCAGTTAGAGGTGGAGCTGCAGCAGAAACTCTTACAGCAGCGACAAATAGAAAAGATGAGAACAGTGACTTAAACAAAAGTCAGATTGGATTCCTTCCAAATTATAGAACAGCTGACAACAGTTTCATCCTCCACATACTAACTGATAAATATGTCAATCAAAATAAAGACATAATTCATGCATGCTTTTGATTCAGTCTGGCCTGAGGGATTACTGTTTAAACTAACAGATAGTGGTATAGGGGGGAAGTCTTTTAATGTAATTAAATCAATATATGAAAATAACATGTTGGCTGTCAGAATTGGAGATGAACACACCGACTTCTTCCCACAGGGTAGAGGGGTGAAGCACGGCTGCAACCTCAGCCCACCCTCTTCAATACTGATATTAATGAACTGACATTGTTATTAGAACAATCAGCAGCACCTGGTCTCAGTCTTCAAGACTCAGGAATCAAGTGTGTGTTTTATGCAGATGACCTGGTCATACTGTTTCCTACTAGAGAAGGTCATCAGCAGAGCCTGGACCTTCTCCATTAGTACTGTCAGACCTGGACCCGACAGTCAACATGAAGAAGACAAATTATCACCTTCCAAAAAAGATCAAGGTTACAGAGAAATGACCCAACATTTAAATAGGTGGGACCCACATAGAACAAACAGATACCTAAACTTACCGAGGTTTACAAATGTTTCCACAGGAAACGTCTGCTCTGCTGTGAAGGAACTCAAAGAGACGGCTTTCTATGCCATCAAGCATTCACTTCAAATTAAAACATGGCTCAAAACATTTAAATCAGTTATAGAATCGACTGCATTGTATGGCAGTGAGAAATGGGGCCCCTTACTACAAAATGACTGAAACCCTGCATGCAGAGTTCTGCAAAAGTATTGTCCAAGTACAAAGAAAACCCCCAAACTCTGCATGCAGGGCTGAATGAGGTCAATGTCCTTTACTTCTAGTATTCAGAAAAGATTCTGGAGCCATATTAAGAAGAGCGACGCTGCCTGTTACTGTTATAAAGCTCCTGCCTGCCAAGAGTTGAACATAGAGAGGAATCCCCTCAGCCAACTGGTGCTGAAGCTGGCTGACCTTTCACCTTCTGACATCACAAACCCCAGCCGACCTCAGAGCAGTTACACTCTCAATCAGACCTAATTATAACTAAAGAAAGAGACATCACTGATTGGAACGATATTACATGCTCACCACCTAAACAGACAGCACATTGTGGCAGACTACCGAACCACAGGAACCGCTGAGAACCTGAGAAACACCGACAGTGTTCAGACTGAGTGACCATAGTGCTGCAACAGAGAAGGACCGACACAGGCAGACCTGCCCAGAGACGACAGGCTGTGCTGTCACGACACAATTACATTTTCTAACACGATATAAAGACTACACAGATATGAGGGAGGAATTCTGAAGTCTGATAGAAAGGAAGAACTGAGCCGTCGTTCTGGGGGAAAGTGTTGGCAGCTAAATACGACACTTCCTGCCATAACAACAGAGACATCCAGTAAGATATCGACATACAGACAGATAGACATTTATTAATATAGTTGTACTCAACACGTTCTACTTACTGCCACCATCTCCTTTTTATTTATGGATTAATGGCTGTCTTGTTTTATCCCCACTGTTAACATCTTTTATTTTATGTTAAAGGACCAGTGTGTAGGATTTAGTGGTATGTAGCAGTGAAGGTGCCCCCCCCCCTCATTCTGAGTGTGTGGGAGAACCTGCGATGGCTCAAGAACCATTGTTTGGTTTGTCCATTCTGGGCTACTGTAGAAACATGGCGGCTCCGTGGAAGAGGACCTTTGTTAAGATGTTTGTTAATTTTATTCCTAAACATTGTCTTTCATAATCATAATTGTGCTTTGGCAGCACATGTCAGACGTCACGCCAATGACGCCTGTTGAATTGAACTGAATCAAACTGAAAAGTCTCTTTCAGTAGGACATGACATCACTGTGACATCATCAGGCCACAGATGACATCATACAGCTTTCACAGGCTGAACAAACATGAGAAGTAAACTCGCGTTCATGTGTGAATCAGTGTAATGCTCCTTTAAAGTCCTCCCAGCACATAGTGTCAGTGAACGTACCACGGGCGAGCTGGCAGAGCGGCAGGAAGCCGTCGATGATGTCACAAAGGAAGTTGAACTCTCCCAGCAGGTCGGAGCAGTCGGCTCGAGCCTCGGCGAATACCGCCCGGCACTTCCTGTACGGAGAGCCCAATTTGGCGTTGCACACGTCTCCGATGTCCACCAGGAAGTGCAGGACGTTCCTAAGAGTGCGAGCTGGTCAGAGGTCAGAGGTCAGAGGTCAGAGGTAAATACACTGTGCAGGAGGATTTACTGTATACTTGCCTAAATGTATCCACACAAACAATTCAGTGTTGGTAAGTAAACTGCGGCCAATCATGTTTCAGACTTTAAGGTTTGTTCCCAGACTTCAGTCTTTCAGGTGCAGCCGTCTCCCGGGCAACAGCAGTGCCTCCATAAAACAGCAGAGCAAAGCTGCCTGAAGACAAACTGCACATAAGATATGAAAGGTTCTCACCAACATGGCGGACGCTGTCAGTCAGAGCATGGATGAGGTTGTGAACTCTTCCTGCCACTAAGACGGCGTTACTGCTGATCTCTATGATTCTGTCCAACACCGCTGCAACAGGAACAGCGACAGAAGCTTCAGACACTGAAACACGTAAACTTGTTGCTGGTTGGTCACATTTTTAAATGTAGACTGAAACTAAACATGAAGACAAAAACAAACACAAAAATGCAATAATTTCAGCAGTAACAGCAGTATTTTTTGAAGTATCAAGTATTTGCAGTATTTGCAGTTGTGTCCTCTGAAGTGGGCGGGTCTTACAGAAGAGGGGCGTGGCTGCTCGCTGCAGCAGCTCCTGCGTCTGATTGGCTGCCAGCTCGGCTCCACACAGCAGGCTTGCAGCAGCTCGTTCTGTGTTTTCCAGCGTGTTGCTGAGTGGAGCGGCGAGCAGCAATGACACGCTGAGGAATAGCAGGAAGCTCCTCCCCTGAGCTGGAACACACACACACACACACTGATTGGCTGATCAGGGCTCCGCATCTATGTGTACGGTAGCCCCGCCTCCCACTGTATGTAGCTGTGCCTCTATGTGTAGCCCCGCCTCCCACTGTGTGTAAACTAAACGCGTCCTGACGTCATGCTACAGTCTCCACCTGGAGGAAGGGATCTGTGTGAAACCTGACAGGTGACTCACCTGAGCACAGCGAGGGCAGCATGACCATGATGTCGGCCCGGATGTCAGCAGACAGCCCCATCCCGAATGCCGCCATGAAGGCGACAGCCAGTGTGCTGTACACGCACAGCCATAGCGGCTGCTTCTGCAGGAAGAGCACCATGACGCCATACAGAGATGCCAACAGCAGCCCGCAGACAAATGCCACCAGGCTCCGCCCTGCCTCCATCAGGTGACCTCTGACCTTCCCCCTTCCGCTGAGACGACGGTGTCCTGCTGATCTGTGGAGGGAAACACCACTGTGTTAACATGTGGGGACTGCCAGCAAGATGGTGGACAGGGCACGTTCACATTCGTTTGGTCCCAAACTTTGACCCAAAACTCAGAATTCAACTTTCTACAATTCACTGACATCGTTGTAATTCTACGAAGAACAAAGAAGTCCAATAAAGACAACATCAGTTAGCAACAATAATGATTTCCCTGCACTCAGGATAGCTTACGCTAACATGGAAAACAAGTTAGCATTCCACAACTATGCTACAAGTGCTGCAGCTGTCCCTATGGCAACTTCGAAGTCAAGCATAGTGTTGAGGAAGCCTCTCAGGCAACCTCCCCGAGTTGGTTGATGCGAGAAGAACGAGACCACAGTCGAGTAATGTCTTTGTAGCAGCTGAATTTATTTATTGAGGATCTTTGGAGAACACTTTACAGAAAAACCTGCATTTGGCAAAGCGCCCTGTGTTCTGAGCTTTTGTCTATGTGCCAGAGCATTTTATACCTTGTTTTCACCCCCTTTTTGGGTGTATCTATTGTTTGGACCCCAATTGGCTCTTTGTCTATCATTTCTTAGAAAAGGAGCTGTCTTCCTCCTTCATTTTTTTTTACCCCAATTCACCACCCACACTTAAGGTTATTTCTGTCTCCCTCAGTCTGGTTTGATCTAGTTCTCTATATGCTCTTAATCCACATATCTAACCACATACTTCTACTTTCTTGCTTATGCGTCTGCAGACACAATACTCAGAAAACAGTGAACTTTTAATTTCCACTTATTGTTGCATAACTCATCCTGTTGACAGCAACAGTGGCAAGCAAAGGACATGACCTTTCGATATCACTTATCAATTGAACAAGGCATATAAAACATACTTGGTTAACATAAGTTTAAATCAGCATTGGGATTAATATGACAATGTGTGTTTCCCATTACCTCTCACAATAGCTAGCACTAGTGGCTCGAGCACAAGAGGCAACAGAGACTGAGTTGATGTTTTAGCTGCCATCAGAGATCTGGATAACAAGGTGGAAGATTTTGGGAAATGTTTGCCAGCATGGTGGGACAACATGTGGATCTGGATTCAGTTGGAATCAAATGCAAGTCCAGTGTGGAAGCGCTGGAACAAGAACATTCAGACCTTAAAAAAAGAAAATGCTGCACTAAAAGAAAGAGTGCTCAAAGTAGAAGTGTAACAACGCCGTTGGAACTGGAGACTCTCAGGTCTCAAGGAACAAGAAGGAGAAAACCTCACAATGGAATGAAAAGATTGTAGATGTTGTCGATGGAGGATGGAGTCGCCAGGTAATCATGCAGTTTGCAGTATAGAAAACAACCAAAGACTCACCTGTGTGTAAGGAACAAGGTCTTCACTTCGTGCAGGATTTAAGAAGGAGGATTGGCGGGCAAGAGAACAACTGTGGCTGAAAATCAAGCCAGCTAGATGGCTGGTTAAGAGAGGCCACATCGCAGTAACTGATGGATGTGTAGTAAAAACTTAGAGTTTGCCATTTTTAAAGTCTGATGGAAAATCATTTCAGTATTCAGTTGGTAAACAAATGTTACTTTATGACATTCACTATTGCTCTGCCATTGCTACCAGTTCACTCATTGGCAATAAAAAACATTAATACATGTAAATTGCTTCACAATTCTACATATAAAACCTTTAGATTCGTTTATTCTCTAAAATCAATGGTGGAAAATTGCTAAGGATAATAATGCATTGTTTGAATATTGTTTGATATTCTGATGTACTTGAAGTTGTTGCATATTTTCAGAATACTAGTTAAGGTTAAGCTTATCTGAATAAGATGTCAGTGCTCTGAGGCTGAGTGCCCTCATCTGACAGCCTGTTACAGGGTCATCAGTACCTCCAAACACCTAGTTTACACAGACGTTCTGTTGCTATCCGGCTGTCAGGCATTCCTGACATAATAGGCCTAAAACATGTTGATACAACGGCAGCTGGTGATTATAGAAGCCAGGCTGAATATTGGTTCCCTCAGCAGGCTAAGTGTGTAGATTTTGGGGATCCATTGGATACCTCGGTCAGAGGTAGAGGACAGCCGCCTGCCAGGTGTCAGTTAGAACAGGCAGAAACCATTACAGTTCTCAAACTGTCTCATTTCACAGACAGGTACTGCTGGAAACTCATGTTTACGCATAACTTTACCCCACATCAAACACGTGCTATGTGATGGAAAATCTCTCTACTACTCTACAGCATCTCTGGTCAATAACACATCTAACTAATGATCTGTGATACTGGCTATGTTCTGAAAACACTCAGTGCTCAGCTTGATAAAGTGATCAAAGCGATCAAAGCGATCGCTTAGACAGATAAACAGTCATGTGTGATAGATTTAATGGTCATGATTTTCTGGCTGAGAATAATTCAAATGTAATCACCTGAACAATATATTGAACCAATACAATCAAATAGAAACTCCATCATCCAACTGTTTTCAGGGACAGACATTAAGAGATGGAGAACTAACTGACTCTAACCCTGATCCTGTAAGCCACAATCCATCCATCCATCCAATCAACCGCTGAGACTGAGACTCACAATAACTGCAGCTTTTGTGAGACTGAAACTGAAACTACTGATTATCTGTTTGTCCAGGGTTAGGGTTAGGGTTTGTGAGGGTTTGTAAGGATTTGCAGGTCTGGCCAGGGTTAGGGTTAGGGTTTGTGAGGATTTGCAGGTCTGGCTGCTCCTCTCAGCAGAGAAAACACTGTTTGGTATTAACATGAAGGACATTAAAGGAAGGCTGATGAGATGAAGCACTGAAAATATTATATAGCGGCACTCAAACTGATGTTGATTTTTTTAGGTGCTGGTTTCCCATTCACAGAACTCCTACCTGCTTCTCCAAACTGGGAGCGTGCCGCCACCCATCTCCAGCAGGTAACACACTGACTATGGACACCTACCTCATACAATCCCACCTCAAAACGTACAAACTATCCCTTTAAAGACGAATGAAAGGAAAACATGCAAAGTCTTTCCTCAGAGCTTCTGAAGAACTGAAAATACATGATGACCTCTGGAGACTGGGTTAGGGTTAGAGACTATCAGACTGATCATTATTATTACAGTCATTTGTTTTTTAAATGTTTATTTATTTTATGTTTTCTATTATATATGTTATATTATTATTTTATATAATTTAAGTTACGTAATGTGCCTTGTATGTTAAGAGGTGTTTACTTTCGTTATGGTTTATATGCCTTGATGATCTTCAATTAAAACTGTTAGCATGTAACGCTACGTCTCTGCTAGCTGATCAGCTGTCTGTCACCTGTGTGTTACCTGGTCAGCGCTGTGACTCCGCCTCCTCCCAGCTGAACTCTGACCTCAGCTTTCATCAGGTGTTTTCTCCTTTCTTCACCTGTGTTTTCTGTCCGCTTCACTCAGGCTGATTTGTTTTCCTGTAACCATAGAAACCGAAATGTCACTGAAGCTTCTAGAAGCTCCAACTGACAAACAACATCATGTGACTTTACTGAGTTTACCAGACACACCTGACACACCTGAAGCAGCAGAGCATGATGGGACGATCAGCTGCTCGCAGCAGTGAGTCATAGACAGGAAGCTTCTTCTTCTGCTGCTGTTTTTAAATCTCACTGATAGAACCTGGATAGCCGTTAGCATTTGTGTTGTTGTACAGAGTCACCTGTCTGTCTCTGTCTCACCTGTCCAGCTGTGGAGAGAATCAGTCTGACCGTCCTGCCTGCACTTGTCCATCGATTCTTCTTCAGCCAATCAGAAGAATGTCTGATAGCTCACCTGGTCCTCAGAGCGGTAACATATAGCATGTTGCTAACTAGCTGCTGAGCTGCTCTGTGGGGGGAAGTTTAATAATTAAATGTTGAATCATCCAATCAGAGGCCAGAAGCAGCTAAAAGCTGCTAACAGCTGCTTAATGTCTATATAAATAAACTTGCTGTTGTAATGGAAATTTATACCCTCACGATATACAGTATGTTATATTGTTATATGATTATGTGCATGGTTATGTCTTATGTTATACTATGATACTTTTCCTTTGTTTTAATCCTTTAATGTACCGTTCTTTGTGCTGCCATTGGAAACCAGACATTACAGAAGAAGCTGTCATAAAACCACCAGCTAACTGCAGCAGGGTGAAGACAGTGGAGGAGCTGCTCAGGTTGGGACAACAGCTGGAGAAGGACAAACTGAGCCAAACACAATATGACCAGCAGAAAAAACAACTAAACAAACAAAAAACCAAAGGAGAATCAACTCAAACACTCTGTCAACCATCACATCCCTCGACCTCAGCACAACCCATCACTGTACCAGCAGTGCACCAGATTTACATACCTGAGAGCTTTCCAGCACAGCTTCTCACATCATTCCATCTACATCCTCATGCAGCCATCTGGGAAGATACAAAACCTACCGAAGGATGCAGAGTCTTGTTTACTGGCCAAAACTGACATCTGTAAAGTCTGCCAACTTTACAAACCTGAAAGCCTCAAGACAGCAGGAAAACTACAACAAACAGTGTTACCATTAAATCCATCCCCAACAGGGAAACGTTGGGGATGGATTTAACGGGTTCCTTCTCCAGGAGCTCCAGCAGAAAAGTCTACTTACTTGTTTTAAGGTGGCTGCAGCTCCTTCCTTTAAGGAATGATGGGAAATACTGGACTACATCCTTTCCCACAGATGCTCCTGCAAATCAGCTGTCACACAAACTGACATCAGTCTACCACCCTCAGACTGATGGAGGAGGTGACGGAGGAGGTGATGGAGGAAGTGAGGTGATGGAGGAGGGGATGGAGGACGTGGTGGAGGAGGTGGTGGAGGAGGTGAGGTGATGGAGGAGGTGATGGAGGAGGTGATGGAGGAAGTGAGGTGACGGAGGAGGTGATGGAGGAGGTGACGGAGGAGGTGAGGTGATGGAGGAGGTGATGGAGGAGGTGATGGAGGAAGTGAGGTGATGGAGGAGGTGATGGAGGAGGTGAGGTGATGGAGGAGGTGATGGAGGAGGTGATGGAGGAAGTGAGGTGATGGAGGAGGTGATGGAGGAAGTGAGGTGATGGAGGAGGTGATGGAGGAGGTGAGGTGATGGAGGAGGTGATGGAGGAGGTGATGGAGGAAGTGAGGTGATGGAGGAGGTGATGGAGGAGGTGAGGTGATGGAGGAGGTGATGGAGGAGGTGGTGGAGGAAGTGAGGTGATGGAGGAGGTGATGGAGGAGGTGATGGAGGAGGTGATGGAGGAGGTGATGGAGGAAGTGAGGTGATGGAGGAGGGGATGGAGGACGTGGTGGAGGAGGTGGTGGAGGAGGTGAGGTGATGGAGGAGGTGATGGAGGAGGTGATGGAGGAAGTGAGGTGACGGAGGAGGTGATGGAGGAGGTGACGGAGGAGGTGAGGTGATGGAGGAGGTGATGGAGGAGGTGATGGAGGAAGTGAGGTGATGGAGGAGGTGATGGAGGAGGTGAGGTGATGGAGGAGGTGATGGAGGAGGTGATGGAGGAAGTGAGGTGATGGAGGAGGTGATGGAGGAAGTGAGGTGATGGAGGAGGTGATGGAGGAGGTGAGGTGATGGAGGAGGTGATGGAGGAGGTGATGGAGGAAGTGAGGTGATGGAGGAGGTGATGGAGGAGGTGAGGTGATGGAGGAGGTGATGGAGGAGGTGGTGGAGGAAGTGAGGTGATGGAGGAGGTGATGGAGGAGGTGACGGAGGAGGTGATGGAGGAGGTGAGGTGACGGAGGAGGTGATGGAGGAAGTGAGGTGACGGAGGAGGTGATGGAGGAGGTGATGGAGGAAGTGAGGTGATGGAGGAGGTGATGGAGGAAGTGAGGTGACGGAGGAGGTGATGGAGGAGGTGAGGTGATGGAGGAGGTGATGGAGGAAGTGAGGTGACGGAGGAGGTGATGGAGGAAGTGAGGTGATGGAGGAGGTGATGGAGGAAATGAGGTGATGGAGGAGGTGATGGAGGAGGTGAGGTGATGGAGGAGGTGATGGAGGAGGTGATGGAGGAGGTGAGGTGATGGAGGAGGTGATGGAGGAGGTGGTGGAGGAAGTGAGGTGATGGAGGAGGTGGTGGAGGAAGTGAGGTGATGGAGGAGGTGATGGAGGAGGTGGTGGAGGAGGTGGTGGAGGAAGTGATGGAGGAGGTGATGGAGGAGGTGAGGTGATGGAGGAGGTGGTGGAGGAAGTGAGGTGATGGAGGAGGTGATGGAGGAGGTGAGGTGATGGAGGAGGTGGTGGAGGAGGTGGTGGAGGAGGTGATGGAGGAGGTGATGGAGGAGGTGGTGGAGGAAGTGAGGTGATGGAGGAGGTGATGGAGGAGGTGATGGAGGAGGTGAGGTGGTGGAGGAGGTGGTGGAGGAGGTGATGGAGGAGGTGATGGAGGAGGTGAGGTGATGGAGGAGGTGATGGAGGAGGTGATGGAGGAGGTGAGGTGGTGGAGGAGGTGGTGGAGGAGGTGGTGGAGGAGGTGATGGAGGAGGTGATGGAGGAGGTGAGGTGACGGAGGAGGTGATGGATGATATGAGGAAATATGAGGATTCAGGTGCAGAGTCCACCTTAGAATCAATATATAATCAATACATTCATTCATCAGCTAACTGAACATGCAGTGCTGTGTGTGATCACATGATCAGATCATTATGTAATCAGCTGATCCTCCTTCATTCACAGTTTGAGTTTAATCTGATGACAAGCTGATTAGTTTGCATCAGTGCTTCCTGGTGATGTCATCACTACCTGCTCTGACCCCGCCCACCTGTTATCCTCCAGGTGATCAGACGACGTTTACCTTTATTTACCTTTATGTATCTTTATTTACCTTTATTTACCTTTATGTATCTTTATTTATCTTTATGTATCTTTATTTACCTTTATTTACCTTTATGTATCTTTATTTATCTTTATGTGTCTTTATTTACCTTTATGTGTCTTTATTTACCTCTATTTATAATATAATATAATATAATACAATACAGTGCAATGCAATGTAATGTAATGTAATATAATGGGCAGGGGCCACCAGGGGCCACCAGGGGCCGCTGGCGCTGCAGCTGTCAGGATTAAACTCCAGCTGCAATAATTAGTCGATCAATCAATCAACAGGGAAATAATCTGTATATGTTGAACATTTAATATTATATTGATGTTTAATGATTCAGCTCCTCACGTTTTTACAGAAATCTAATGTTTGTGTGTTTGATAACGAGCTTCACACACAAAACTGTTAATCAATTAATCTATAAAATAGACTGAAGTTTAACTGATGATGAAAATAATAAGTGCAGCTCTAAATGAAATATCGGAAACACGTTTCAGTAAAATTTAAATTTAAAACAACAAAGTAAGATTAATTAAATATTAATATATAATATTTTCCTGCTCAAACTGTGGACTCTGATAGAAAAACATCTTTATATGCAGTATATATAGAGTATATATACAGTATATATAGAGTATGTATATAATATGTACAGTATGTATATAATATGTATATAATATGTACAGTAGGGTCCATAATATATATATCTGATATATAAATCAGCTGATCAGAGGAAACAGTTAAATCCACTGAGGAACTCTCGATGTGCGCGCGCCTGTGTACGCGTGCTTGTTTAATACATGTGTCAAGGCAGTCACATGTCAATACTACATCCGGTCATTTTTTCCCACAATAAAAGGGATTTTTATAAAACATTTTTCATGGAAATAAACAAATGCAGTTCTATTGATTATGGATCATATATCCATATATCAGCTGTGGATTGTTGTTGTTAGATGTGTTTGTGCAGGTTAATTGTGTTATTAGCAGGTTGTTAATTTAATCCCTGACTGACTAAAGTTCACGTGGTGAAGTTAAAATATGAAAACTATGTTTTTATTGTGTTTTATTGAAGTTATTTGTTAAATGTTAAAGACGTTAACAAAAGCCTCACAACATATATTTAACCTGAGAAATAATAATCTATAGTCTCCTTCATCAATAACACCTTTGATTGATTGGTTATTGGTGATTGATGCTTTCAGACGTGACACTCGTTCACCGACCTTTATTTTGAAGGCTGAGCCGCGGTGCTTCGGTGTCCTCGCTCACTCCGTTAACTTTACGCGGCTCGATGACGTCTCCGTTAGTTCCCGGTATAAACACGGGCGGTCCGGTGTCCTGCGGTAATAAGCTGCCTTCAGGCCTCTCGGGGCGGATAAACCAAACACTCCCGGCAGCAGCCGACCGGTCCCGCCGGCGCTAACGGCAGATACCGGACCGGACCGCTGTATTAACGGTCACTTCTCCGCCTGTCCTGCGGTACAGCAGCTCCATTCTCTGGATGTTACCGGGAAAAGAAGAAACATGGACTTTGTGTGGAGCTCCGCCACGGTGAAATAACAGGGAGACGGGACACACAGCAGCGACCTGTTGCCGGTAACCGGTGACGCAGAGACGATGAGTGGAGCCACCGGACTGTTGGTGCTGCTGCTGCTCAGCGGCCGGGATGCGTTCACGGCCGGCAGGTCCCTGAACGCACCGCACGACCGACCAACGGACGGGACCGAAAGTCTGACCGCGACGGTGTCAGGTAACGCTCACGTAACTTTCACGGTTACAACGTTCAGGTAACGTTCAGGTAACGTTCAGGTAACAGAGTTCAGGTAACGTTCAGGTAATAGAATCAGGGCTTGAACTTCATTTTTCAAAATGGGGGAATTCCCCCCTTAAATGCTTCATATGGGGGGTTTATACACATTGTGGGGTCAGTTAGTCAGTTAGTTAGTTAGTTAGTTAGCCAGTTAGTTAGTTAGTCAGTTAGTCAGTTAGTTAGTTAGTTAGTTAGTTAGTTAGTTAGTTAGTTTATACAGCTGTAGCCGCGGGGGGAAACTACTGGTGAGCGTAACTACAGGTCTTATTTTGTTTATTCCTCTGATTCTCTGAACTTATTCACTGCTGTGATTTGTCTCTTTCTCCTTCTCGTCTCTTTGAGTTGCATCAATGTCTTTGGTCTTTCTGTCAGTGTCTTCCTCTTCTCTGTCGTCTTCGTCCTCTATTCTTTCCCTGCATGCTGTCTCCTCTGCTTCATCTCTTTCCACTCTATAGCCGCTCTGTTAAAATCAAACTGCTCTGAAATGAGCATCAGATTAGTGAGGTTTGTATCACTCAGTGAATTTCTGAATTTAGTTTTAATCCTGTCTTCTGTGCTGAATCCACGTTCACATGACACTCTTGTAATTGGTATGATCATAGTTATCTTAAAGAGTTTCTCAGTGTCAGTGAATTCACCGATGTGTTCATGCAACACAGTCTCTGCAAACTGTTGGAAGGAAAATGAAGAGTATCACAAGAAACCTTGACCTGCTTCAGCAGTGCAAACTCTGACTGAGCTTCTCTGCACTTCCATCACATGAGAAGTGTGTCAGTAGGTTTTCTAGTTTCTCTGAACCGTAGAGAGAGTAATTCTCAGAGGACTGTTTGTTACAATGACTTTTTTGGTTCCAAATAGTAAACCATCTTCTGTCAATGTCATCTATCAAGGGTCCTTCATACCTGCCCTTCATGTCATCAAAGGCTGGTTTTTGAGTCTGGAAGTCAAAAGGTTTGTCACCTTTAAACTTGTTAGCATGAAGAGTGCTAACAATAATAGCGTGGACTATTATTTCTCTCAGGGCCTCTTTGGTACCTTCAACCATTAGCTTTGTCAGAGTCGTGAGTGTTGGAGGCGGCCGTGTGCTCCTGGATGTCTCTCGTGTCACCGATAATCACTGTGAACTGGCAGCATCTCGCTGTATGTGTCTGGATGAACTTCAGTTGTTTCTGTAATTCATGCAGCTTGTTAATTCTGACAGCAGAGTTATTGAAAAATACAAAAATGTACCTGTCTGCTCTTCCATCTACAATTTCAGAGTTCCTGAACAATTTGTTTTAGTCTTGTTGTTATCTATTTACATGTCATACGTAATGAGTCGCTTACTGTTACTGATGTCTGTGGTCTCATCCAGCACTACTGAAAACATCACCCACCAGTGTTCTTGCGACAGCTTGGTGCGTTTCTGACAGACCTTTCTCATTAAAGTAGCTTCCATAACTTGATGTGTCTGTTCAGCTTGTAATGGTTACCTGACAATCGATTGGACAAAACACTAACAAGCTGTCCTCTACCTCTGACCGAGGTATCGAACAGGGTCCCAAAATCTACATGCGAGACCATCTTAGCCTGCTTAGGGAACCAGAGTTCAGCCTGATGATGTCATTGAACCGCACTAACGGGCCTATTTAGTCAAGTATGTCCTGACAGCCGGGTCACAACGCAGGTGTGTGGGTGCAAATAGGTGTTGAAAGTACTCCAAGAGCCTTCTAACAGGTCAACACTGGAGGACGCCCACTCTGATGGTCTGAGGACACTTGCCCTGGTTTTACAGGGTGGCTTTGATGCCAGTTTAGCCAATTAAACAAATATAATTAAACCTTCAGTCTGATACTTTATTGATATAATACCTCTATCACAGGTGCATCACGTTGATCACAGTATACAACTCTAAACCTTTCCAGATCTGATAATCAATAAACTTTGCACGTTTATCCTCAGCAGAATCTCATTATACATTTTTAATATTGTTACGACCCGGCTCTTAGGCCGTGACAAAAACAGGAAGATACAAACGGTTGTACGTAAAAATCAATCAATTATATTTATTTTAAAAGAAATTACAACAAAGTAGTAATCTAATGTGTAAAGTGGTCAATCAGTAGATCAGTAGTGTTGGTGTGTGGATGTGTGATGTTGTAGAGTGTAAACCAAAGAGAAATGCAACAGAAACCTAACAAAAGAAACGTGGTTTCTGGGGGAGAACCAGCGATGAAGTCATGGAGCAAGGAATGAAATGGCTGATCCTAAATGCCTTCTGGACGGACTGGCCAGGTGCACCCAGTTGCATTAATTGAATCTCTGCCTACCTGCACCTAAAGGGACAAAACAAACACAGCAGCCCAAGACAAGACTCAAACCTCAGGGCCATGGCAAGCCAGAGGGCCGTCACAATATAAACAAATTCAAAACTCAAGTCAGCCATACCCCAGGGGGGTGTCTGCTCACCTTGGGGACCACGAGAGGACCTCAGAGACGTGAACAAGTGAGGAAGTTTGGTTGGAGTGTATAACAACGCAAACCAGTTTTATTTGGTTTTTACAAAAGTGAGTAATACAAAATATAAAAAGGAGAATAGAAAAACTTGAGTATAAAAATGCAAACAAGAAAAGACCCTCTCTAGGACTTAAAGAAGTTATAGAAGTTATAAAAATGCAAAATAGGCAAACTGGCAAAAAGACGTTATGTCGCAACCCCAAGAAGAGCTTCCAAGAAAAGGCCCCTTGGCTTTCTTGTCTTTACTTTTTATATTCCTTCCCCCAGTCTTGTAACTTTCTCTCACCCATATATGGTGGTCCGCCAGAACATCTTGCTGGCGTTGTATAAGAATATGACATTTCTTTGTTTGTCACTTACAACACAAAGTTTGGAACATTGACAGTTAACATACATCTGCTGTTTTACATTTGAGGTTAGGCTGTAGGGGTGTCAGCTACAGGAAACAGCTTCATTTTGGGCCTCAGGCTCCTCTACCTGTTGTCTGTTTCCTAGGTGATCATCATTTCACGGTTGTTTAGTTCGAGCCACAGATATATTCTGAGCCAGGTAATGTTCAGGTTACAGAGTTCAGGTAATGTTCAGGTAACAGAGTTCAGGTAACAGAGTTCAGGTAACAGTGTTCAGGTAACAGTGTTCAGGTAACAGAGTTCAGGTAACAGTGTTCAGGTAACAGAGTTCAGGTAATGTTCAGGTAACAGAGTTCAGGTAACAGTGTTCAGGTAACAGTGTTCAGGTAACAGAGTTCAGGTAACAGTGTTCAGGTAACAGTGTTCAGGTAACAGTGTTCAGGTAACAGAGTTCAGGTAACAGAGTTCAGGTAACAGTGTTCAGGTAACAGAGTTCAGGTAATGTTCAGGTAACAGAGTTCAGGTAACAGTGTTCAGGTAACAGAGTTCAGGTAACAGTGTTCAGGTAACAGTGTTCAGGTAACAGAGTTCAGGTAACAGAGTTCAGGTAACAGTGTTCAGGTAATGTTCAGGTAACAGAGTTCAGGTAACAGAGTTCAGGTAACAGAGTTCAGGTAACAGTGTTCAGGTAATGTTCAGGTAACAGAGTTCAGGTAACAGTGTTCAGGTAACAGTGTTCAGGTAACAGAGTTCAGGTAACAGTGTTCAGGTAACAGTGTTCAGGTAACAGAGTTCAGGTAACAGAGTTCAGGTAACAGTGTTCAGGTAATGTTCAGGTAACAGAGTTCAGGTAACAGAGTTCAGGTAACAGTGTTCAGGTAACAGAGTTCAGGTAACAGAGTTCAGGTAACAGTGTTCAGGTAACAGTGTTCAGGTAATGTTCAGGTAATGTTCAGGTAATGTTCAGGTAATGTTCAGGTAACAGAGTTCAGGTAACAGAGTTCAGGTAATGTTCAGGTAACAGAGTTCAGGTAACAGAGTTCAAGTAACAGTGTTCAGGTAATGTTCAGGTAATATTCAGGTAACACAGTTCAGGTAATGTTCAGGTAATATTCAGGTAACACAGTTCAGGTAATGTTCAGGTAATATTCAGGTAACAGAATTCAGGTAACAGAGTTCAGGTAATGTTCAGGTAACATTCAGGTAATAGCTAAACCTGAATGATTAAAGGAAGGATGTGCATGTGACCTTTGACCCCAGTCTAATCTGACGTCACTGTGTGTCTGTGTCTCTCTGCTGTGACACTGTAGCAGCTTGTGTTCCCAGCATTCCCAGTATTCCCAGTGTTCACAATCTTCCAGTGTCCCCAGTATTCAGTGTTCCCAGCATTCCCAGTATTCCCAGTGTTCACAGTGTCCCCAGTGTTCAGTGTTCCCAGCATTCCCAGTGTTCCCAGTATTCAAAGTGTTTCCAGTATTCCCAGCGTTCCCAGTGTTCAGTGTTCCCAGTGTTCAGTGTCCCCAGTGTTCAGTGTTCAGTGTTCCCAGTGATCAGTGTTTCCAGTGTTCCCAGCATTCCCAGTGTTCCCAGTATTCA
Organism: Thunnus thynnus; assembly: GCF_963924715.1. Classification (NCBI taxonomy): domain Eukaryota; kingdom Metazoa; phylum Chordata; class Actinopteri; order Scombriformes; family Scombridae; genus Thunnus; species Thunnus thynnus. Next base: position 122,517 of record NC_089526.1, on the reverse strand, counting down.
AAGTGTTTCCAGTATTCCCAGCGTTCCCAGTGTTCAGTGTTCCCAGTGATCAGTGTTTCCAGTGTTCCCAGTGTTCAGTGTTCCCAGTGTTCACTGTTCCCAGTGTTCCCAGTGTTCCCAGTGATCAGTGTTCCCAGTGTTCAAAGTGTTTCCAGTATTCCCAGTGTTCAGTGTTCCCAGTGTTCACTGTTCCCAGTGTTCCCAGTGTTCCCAGTGTTCAGTGTTCCCAGTGTTCAGTGTTCAGTGTTCCCAGTGTTCCCAGTGATCAGTGTTTCCATTGTTCCCAGTGTTCAGTGTTCTTAGTGTTACCAGTGTTCCCAGTGTTCCCAGTGTTCCCAGTGTTCAAAGTGTTCAAAGTGTTCCCAGTGTTCCCAGTGTTCAGTGTTCCCAGTGTTCACTGTTCCCAGTGTTCCCAGTGTTCCCAGTGATCAGTGTTCCCAGTGTTCAAAGTGTTTCGAGTATTCCCAGTGTTCAGTGTTCCCAGTGTTCACTGTTCCCAGTGTTCCCAGTGTTCCCAGTGTTCAGTGTTCCCAGTGTTCAGTGTTCAGTGTTCCCAGTGTTCCCAGTGATCAGTGTTTCCATTGTTCCCAGTGTTCAGTGTTCTTAGTGTTACCAGTGTTCCCAGTGTTCAAAGTGTTCAAAGTGTTCCCAGTGTTCCCAGTGTTCAAAGTGTTCAAAGTGTTCCCAGTGTTCCCAGTGTTCAAAGTGTTCCCAGTGTTCAGTGTTCCCAGTGTTCAGTGTTCCCAGTGTTCCCAGTGTTCAATGTTCCCAGTGTTCCCAGTGATCAGTGTTTCCAGTGTTCCCAGTGTTCAGTGTTCAGTGTTCCCAGTGTTCCCAGTGATCAGTGTTTCCAGTGTTCCCAGTGTTCAGTGTTCTTAGTGTTACCAGTGTTCCCAGTGTTCAAAGTGTTCCCAGTGTTCAAAGTGTTCAAAGTGTTCCCAGTGTTTCCAGTGTTCAAAGTGTTCCCAGTGTTTCCAGTGTTCCCAGTGTTCCCAGTGTTCAGTGTTCCCAGTGTTCAGTGTTCCCAGTGTTCCCAGTGTTCAGTGTTCAGTGTTCCCAGTGTTCCCAGTGATCAGTGTTCCCAGTGTTCCCAGTGTTCCCAGTGTTCCCAGTGTTCAGTGTTCTTAGTGTTACCAGTGTTCCCAGTGTTCCCAGTATTCAAAGTGTTCCCAGTGTTCCCAGTGTTCCCAGTGTTCAAAGTGTTTCCAGTGTTCCCAATGTTCCCAGTGTTCTCAGTGTTCTCAGTGTTCCCAGTGTTCCCAGTGTTCCCAGTGTTCAAAGTGTTTCCAGTGTTCCCAATGTTCCCAGTGTTCCCAGTGTTCCCAGTGTTCAAAGTGTTTCCAGTGTTCCCAATGTTCCCAGTGTTCTCAGTGTTCCCAGTGTTCCCAGTGTTCCCAGTGTCCAGTGTTCAAAGTGTTTCCAGTGTTCCCAATGTTCCCAGTGTTCCCAGTGTTCCCAGTGTTCTCAGTGTTTCCAGTGTTCTCAGTATTCCCAGTGTTTACAGTGTTCCCAGTGTCCAGTGTTCCCAGTGTTCCCAGTGTTCTCAGTGTTTCCAGTGTTCTCAGTGTTTCCAGTGTTCCCAGTGTTCCCAGTGTTCCCAATGTTCCCAGTGTTCCCAGTGTTCCCAGTGTTCTCAGTGTTCCCAGTGTTCCCAGTGTTCCCAGTGTTCCCAGTGTTCCCAGTGTTCTCAGTGTTTCCAGTGTTCCCAGTGTTCTCAGTGTCCAGTGTTCCCAGTGTTCCCAGTGTCCAGTGTTCCCAGTGTTCCCAGCAGCTAACTGTGTGTCTGTCCTCAGGTGTGGAGAGGAAGTGGCGTCCCCCGCTGGAGACGACTCGTCCCTTCGTCCTGGTGGACGGACAGAGGAGGAGCCTGACTGAAGCCCTACAGGTCAGAAACCTCTTATCTCCAACAGGTCAAAGGTCATTGTTACTGGTGTTTTACTGGTGTGTGTATTTATGTATAACTGGTGCATCACTGGTCTGCTTATTTGTTTGTATAGTAGTTTAATACTGGTGGTGTACTTATTATCTGGTGTGTTACTGGTGTTGTTCTGGTGTGTTACTGGTGTTGTTCTGGTGTGTTACTGGTGTTCTGGACCTATGCAGGCTGTGCTCAGACTGGTTTCCATCAGCAGAGTCTGGATGTATGGTATGGGTGGGACACACACACACACACACACCCTTTCCGTCCTCTTTTGAGAAAACAAAAGCAGAATCAACACCCACCTGTTACCACGGTTACCTGATGGGACAGCTCGCCTGAAGCAAAGCCTCCTGGGAGTTGGAGTTGTTATGTTAGTGAAGCTGCAGCAGCGTTTGTGTGTTTTCTCTCACATTTTAAAAACCTGCGAGTCATCTGAAGCTGTTCTCGACATACTGGAACTCTGATGATGATGATGATGAAGTTTGACTGATGAAGTTAAACATGTTTGTCACATTTGTAGCCATTTTTTGACAGTTTGGTTTCATGTTTCACACCATGAACCAGCCGACTCTCCTCCGCTGCAGGTTTGTTAAAAGCTGTTTAAACCAGAGTGATTCAGGATGTTTGAGGCAGAAAATCAAAATCAAATGATTGCAAAGATAAACTGCTGAGTCTAAAACCTCAAATAACTTAAATTCCTCCTTCAATTCACAAAATCAAACAAACAATAGCAGCCTGCTACATTTAGCTGCAAAGTGCAAACAAGACAATTGATCATTATCAGCAGGTGATTATTAGAACCAATTTTGTTTCTTTTTCTTAATTTCTCATGCAGATTACCATCTAATTGATATTTATATATTTACTACATGAATATAAAGTAAAGAAACGGGCAGCTTCACTATTTACTGAACTTTATTGACTGTTTGTAAACACAGAGCAGCTGTTTAAACGCTTGTTGTTTCGCTGCTGCGTCTCGTTGGCTCGTTATTGGCAGAAACATTACTAGGAAGAGGGGAAGACATTTCTCTTCGTTTGATAACGTGAACAGTAAAGTTCGGCTCTGCTGACGGCTTCCCGACTCATTTCAAACAGACGAGAGGGAGAAGTGGCGGTCGAGCGATGAGGAGAGGGAGCGCTGGTAACGTTAGTGAGGAAGCTGCTGAATCAGATCAATAAAACGTTATTTTCTGACTGTTTCACAGCGGTTACTAATAAATAATCCCACGATGGCACAAACCTGCGGAGGAGCGCTGCAGCGCCTGATAACGGCATTAAGCTCCTTCTTCCCTTCGAGATAAGAAAATCCAAAATGTGTCCAAATGATCTCCTTCATCGCCGCTGGAGCAGGTTGTATTTGTTTTTCTGGCAGGTTCTCCATTGCTCGCAGTCATCTGTGAGACTTAGCAGCTAATTCATGTCAGGAACAAATGGAAAACAGCGTCGTGGCAAAACTGAAAAATGTGAATCGATTCAGAATCGATTCTGAGAGATAGAATCACGACTCTTATGTGAATCGATTTTTTTGCGCAGCCCTATTAGACAGCGCTCTCCACCACCATCATCACAACACCACATGAGGAAGATCTTTATGTACGATGATGTTCATCCCTCCAGAAGAGTTCAGACACTTTAGGATCAATAACAAGGCTGATGAACACTGTTCTTCTAAAAGATATCGTCAGTCTTTATATGGATCCCTTTAACAGTTGAACAATAAACTGGTTTCTATACTTTAAATGTTTCTAAATGACCTCAGCCTTAGTTTGGCATCTACACTGATACTCCTGATATCAGCTGATTTGTATCAGAGCTGAACCTCCGTCCTCTCGTCCGTCTGAATGGAGTCGACGCAGAGAGCTCAGCTAAAACAATTCAACTGTATCTGTGACGTCACCTGACAAGACGCTGCACCGGCCAATCACAGACAAGCAACACCTGGTGGACGACTTTGTAACAAGAACGCTGTCATTTACCTCGATGACTTTGATTAATCAATTAGTCGATAGACAGACAAAGTGAATAAAAACATAATATGAAGGCAATTTTTTAACATTTCATAAACTAAATGATTAATCTGCAGATTAATTGATAATGAAAATAACAGTTGCAGCTGTAAAACTGACCTTTGTGTTTGTTTACTATATTCTGACATTTTATTGACAAACATGAATCCAGAAAATAATCTGCTTATTAACTGATGAAAATGAAAATAATGTTTAGTTTGATGTGGAGAAGAAAAGTCTGTGTTTGAGTCTCAATAACTGAACTCTGTGAACATCTGACTGAATGTGGTTAAGTTATTAATAATGTGATTAATTAGTTTCATTCTGCTCTGAGCTGCACAAACTGATCCTGACGGTTGTTTGATACAAACAGGAGCAGAGAAACTGTTTCAGGTTCACACCATCACGTCTGAATATTAGTTCACTAAAACACGCAGCTTCACTTTCTGTGTAATAACAGACAGGAAGGAAGCTTCACCAGGGGGTTCCTGGGGGGGGGGAGGGGGGGGTGTTAGAGGACGGACACTTCCTGTGCAGCTGACAGAAGGTCTGAGATCATTTCCTGTTCAAATGACCACCTCTTATATTCGTGGGCTGGCATTTATATAGTGCCTCTCTAGTCTACACTACATGTCACATTCACCCGTTCACACACGTTCATACACTAGTCTTAAATGAGATTTTTTTTTTGGACTTAAAGGTTTAACAAATTGTGAACTTTGTGTCTTTTTCACTCATGCTAAAGAACTTCCATCCCAATGACGTGTGTTTGTGGCTGTAGTGTTATTTTATCCATTCATTGGCCCACAGAGTGTTTACAGGATGTTTTCAGGTCATTTCTTTACAGCAGGAAGTAACTTTTGAGATAAACTTTCCTTTTCTCTTGCTGTGCGCGGTGGTGCATCTAAATTCAATAAGGATTTTATACAGGACTCTGCAGACTTCTTGGCAGAATTATGTTAAAATATGATCGTTTTTTAATTGTTGGTGATTTTAATATACGTTTGCTGTGAAACCAGACCTCTGGTCAAAGACTTGGAATCTTAATGTCACTCAGTCGGTGACTGGTCCGACACCTGAACAGGGACACACACTGGACCATGTGTTGTCTTATGGTTTATGTGTATGTATCCGTGAAATTTGCGACACTTGTCCAGTTCAGTTTTATTTATATAGCGTCAAATCACAGAATCATCTCAGGACACTTTTCACATGAAGCAGGTCTAGACCGAACTCTTTAATTTACAGAGACCCAACAATTCCTTCATGAGCAGCACTTGGCGACAGCAGCAGGAAAAACTCCCCTTTAACGGGTAGAAACCTCAAGCAGAACCCGGCTCTACGTGGACGCCATCTGCTTTGACCGGTTGGGTTGAGAGAGAGAGAAGAGGGCGGGGGGGCACAGAGAAGCAGAACAACAGTAGCAACAACAACAACAACAACAACAACAGATACATGACTAGCAGCAACAAACAGCAACAACAGCAGGAACAGCTGGAGAAAGACAGAAGAAAGACATCAACATGTCAGCGCGGTCCATGTGGTTTCCTGTGGATGAGAAAGCACAAAGAACTCCGGGGAAGAAGCAAAGTTAGTAACATGCATTAATGGTAAATGAATACATACAGATGAAGAGGAGGAGAGAGGAGCTCAGTGCATCATGGGAAGTCCCCCAGCAGTCTAGGCCTATAGCAGCATAACTAAGGGTTGATCTTGCAGTTAGTACAAAATGCAGCGGTTTTTCTGGTGTTTTTCTAACTGGAAAAAGGAAGCGTGATCACATGACACCAGTAATGGCCTCTCTCCACTGGCTTCCTGTCCGTTTTAGGATTGATTGTAAGATGTTATTGCTGGCTTTTAAGGGTTTAAATGGGCTGGTGCCACCTTATCTAGCAGAAATCCTGCATTAGAGCACTGAGGTCAACCAACCAGATGCTGTTGGATGTTCTGAGGTCCAGGCACTAGAACAGGCGACCCAGTCTTTGCGGTGGCTGTTCCTAATCTCTGGAACAGTTTACCTGTTCATATAAGAACTGGTGAGACCTGAAAACTTCATATCTTTGCTGAAGACTCTCCTCTTCTCATTGGCATTCAGTTCGAGTTGAGCTTGACACTTTGACTTCATCTTCTAGTGTGCTGCAATTCTTTTATTATTATGTTTATTGTTTTCTTTTATTCCTATTTGGTATTTACTTATATATTTATTTATTTTGGTATTTTAAGCCTGTTCAGCACTTTAGTCAACTGTGGTTGTTTTAAATGTGCTATACAAATAAATTTTGACTTGACTTTTGACGGACCTCCACACCTATGGGCAGTAAGCAGGTATGATTTACACAAAGCAGGAGAAAATTACTCAGTAACAGGATAACCAAAAATGTAAGCCAAGGATAAAACATATGATGTGTGAAAATATCTATAGTTGATCATATTACTGCGGGGTGTTCCATTACATCATGATTTGGGGCATCTGACATTAGTTTGCATAATTGGTCAACGACAAAATATACAAAGCGTTTAAACTGTAAGTTACAGTGTGAGACTGAGGCGCAGCCTACAGGTCCTCATATGACACAGGCCTGTTACTATGACAACCATTCCTGTTTTAGTGTGTTTGCAGTGTGTCTTAGACATGGCTCTGCTGTAAAAAGCACAATGTAAATAAAGAAAATTAATTAATTTGTTCATTCATTAAGCCCCTAAACGTCTGTGTGGCGTATATGTAGGACTGATACAGACGGACTGGCACGTTTCTCTGGAGGCTAGTGGTTGTAAATATATCTGCAACTTGTTAATCAAGACTATTTAAATAGAATCAATAATGATTAAAGCTGCAAGCAGCGTTGAACGGGCCTTCGTGCCCTTGCGCATGTCGGGCCGCGGCGCAATCAAAGGGCTTCTGTGACGGGCATGTAGACGTCTTCAGACCCGGCTGTTTTCAGACAGTTCAAGAAGGAGATAAACATCACTTCCTTTGTCCACTGTTTCGCCCGCTGCTGGGGCTGCTTTACATCACTGATGGAATATTGTCATGTAGACGTGTTCAGGCCGGGACTCTTATCAAACATGTAAAGTCTGGTGCAGACTGGAGCATTTACAATAAAGTTACAGCAACTTCCTCTGTCATGGCGAAACATCAAATCTCAACGGTGTGAGGATGAGAGTTTCCTGCAGGGTGAGACATGTCTGTCTCGTTCACACCTGTATGTCTCGCTCACACCTGTCTGTCTCGTTCACACCTGTCTGTCTCGTTCACACCTGTCTGTCTCGCTCACACCTGTCTGTCTCGTTCACACCTGTCTGTCTCGCTCACACCTGTCTGTCTCGTTCACACCTGTCTGTCTCGCTCACACCTGTCTGTCTCGCTCACACCTGTCTGTCTCGCTCACACCTGTCTGTCTCGCTCACACCTGTGGCATAAAAATCATGCAAGTTTTGGGCCCATTCACTTGAATTTCAATTAGTAAAATTGAAAACTTTTGATGAGTTTGTGTGTAAAACAAATTAATTTCCTAATTTTCATCAAGTCTATTTTTAGGAATATAAAGACTTTTAACTAGGGATGCATGACATTAGATTTTTGCCGATATCCGATATGCTGATATTTCCAACTCATTGTGGCCGATTGCTGATGCCGATATATGCACATATTTTTACCAGCTGGCTGAGGAGGCTATCATTCATACAAGCATAGATTATACTATGATCAGGAAAGACAATATATGAAGGAAGAACTTAGGAAGACGAGTTCAGTAGCTCAGCATTAAAGTTCTTCCCTCATATAGTCTATAGTCTTTCTTGATCATTAGTACAATATATGATTGCATGTGTAATAGTCTCCTCAGTCAGTGCATATATGAACATCAGCAACTGGCAAAAACGACAATCAAAAAGTGATCATGTTAAATAATCATGATCTCAATATTGAACAAAAATAATTGTGATTATGAATTTTGCCATAATTGAGCACCCCTAAAAACACACACACACACACACACACACACACACACACACACACACACACACAGTTTAAATATGTATGTAATGAATTGTTTTCTTTAAGAAACTGTTACTTGAACATTTTTCAGTGTGCTCCTAAAGTTATATGTGGGCTCCTAATTTTTTTCATTTAGGAGCACATGTGCTCCTTGAAAAAAAAAGTAAGGATTGAACACTGCTGTCAGATGTGTAGAAACAGGAAGTAACTGGAGTGTGGAGCAGTCAAAGGGCTTCTGTCACAGGCATGTAGATGTTTTCACCCATCGCCCCTCCCATCCCCTCCCTCTCAGCTGGACAGAAGGATTTCAGAGTACTCTTCTTGTGAAATATCCTCATAAATCCCATGACTTTGGCCAAATCCTACATTAAAAATCACATTTTTTGTAGGAATTTTCGTCATGAATCCATTGATACAGGTTTGAAAGTGGTCGGACTTATAGTTTAGACGTCAGACGACCCAGTTTGGCACAAAGTCCATGCCCAGAGATTGCCTCCCCATGGTTTACATTGTAAGGTGTGATGTTGCACTGCAACTTTCAGGGCTTACTAAATCTAAACCGTTCGAGTTATTACAAAGTTTTTAATAACTTTTGTTCAGCACAGTGTGATAAGTCATGTATTAATGTCTGAAGCTGGTACCATTAACGCCCTCGGAGGAGATAGTGTTTATTCAAGGTCCAAAATTGGCACAAAGTCGTACTTTGAAATTGAGATTGCGGACTTCCTGTTGGATTTAGGTCAGGGGTGTCAGCGTATGATTTGTAGGTCTTGATGAGACGAATAATTGAGTTTTGGTTCGATCTCTCTACGACATTCCTACGGGCCGTGGCGGCCGTTTTAGATACATAGGTGGCGCTCTCGAGCACATTTTGGCACTTTGGGGGTTAATTTTTACGAGTTTTTGAACATGTTTAGAGTTGAAGTGGCGGATTAGTAAAGAAAGAATAAGAAAGAAACAAACACACGAAATACAATACGGTCTTCGCCCTTTGGGCTCAGGCCCTAAATATAATAAAGTAGCGGGCTGGAAGGGTTGGTTTCCGGTTTTGCTGGTCCGGTTTTGCTGGTCTGGTCCGGTGTACAAGCTTAAACCTGTTTGATTTTATGCATTTGTCATTATGAGACATCTTAGCCTCTCACACGGAGGCTCTGACACTGACGGCGCCGGCCGCCGCTGGACGCCACAGACGAGCGGGAGGAGGGAGGCTGACCCGGCTAATGGTGCAGAACCAAAACCCGGATAAACTCCCAGCCGGTCTGCTTCCTGCTTCCAGCGGTCTGAGAGCATCTTGTGTTTTGAAAACAACCCGTGGATATGAGGGGATGTGACGGATCTTTTTCCAGCCCGTGCGGTGGCTAGCAACTAGGTAGCATGGCTAGCGTCCTTAGCATAGCGTAGCCATGCTGTGCTGTGTGTAGCCACGGTGTTTCCAGGTTAACAACCAGAACTGACTGTGGTGCTGCGACACTCTCATTCATGGACAGGCAGGTGCACCACCTAATGATTAAACTCGGCATTAGGTCGGTATTTAGCTTAATATCAAACCGGTCTGAACATTTTTGCATCGGCTACTGGCTTATGGACATTTTAGGGGCAAATGATGAAATCTCCTCATGAACAGCTGACATTCATCAGGTTGAAACCACAGATTTACCAAGAGTTTGTTGGAACAAACTTCACAGAGAAAAGTGAAGTGATTAAACATGTTTTTAAAGGTCTGTGGTGATTAAACATGTTTTCAGGCCTGAGTCTCACCAGCAGAGACGAACTCTGTTTCTTCTTCTGCTGCTGCTGCGGTCGGCAGCTTGAGCCTCGCCCGACGTTTCTGCAGCTCTGACTTCATCTGGCTGCTGGACAACAGACATGACTTCATCACGGGGGGGGGGGGGGCTTAGGGGAGAATATCTTCTTATCTTCTTCTGTTTTTGCTAACATTAACATTTTAACATTAACAAGCTGTGGAAGTGGCTTCTTACCAACATTAAACTTAAAGTCTGGAGCAGAGAAATGTTTTTTCACACCAGGCTGAATAGAAGAAATAAAGGAAGTGACACACCCAGCTGACTCAGCCCCCCCTCCCCCATCCTGCTGCACAATGACCTGACCCCACCACCACACAAAGACAGGGTGGAGAAAACAAACACGCCTCAGAGGGGAATTCTGCTCATTTTAGAGGAAAACTCCCCAAATCTGTCTTTTAAATATGAAACACTCAACTCAGTCCAACTTTATTTGTCCTGTGAGGACTGATGCAGACAATCAATAAGTTTATCTCACAGCTACAATCAATCAATATCAGTTTAAACTAATGTGTGATATGGAACAACATGGACATGATGATGTCACAGAAAGTAATATTAAAGATAATAATCAATAATAAGTCGTCACATGAAGCAACTTTTTTACTTTTGACTTTAAAGTTTATTGATTTTTTTTTGTTTGTTTGAGCTAATCAATAGTTTATGATCAGCTCTAATCAGCACTCAGGTGAAAGAAAGAAAACGACAGTCTGGATCCTCAGCTGACGTTTTGATGTGAATGTTTGATCGTTTTTTAAAGTGATTGATTATCTCTGATCATCAGAGATAATCAATGCGTTGCAGTGAAACATGTCTGACTTTGTGCTGCTGGTATTTATCAAAGTCAAAGTGTTTTATAAAAGTGACTCGTGTTTCTTCCTGATTTAACTCAAGTTTTTATTTTCTTTTATCTTTAATTACTGGAATCAATTTTATCATAAAATGTAATGATTTTATTATTATTATTATTATTATTATTATTATTATTATTATTATTATTGTTCAGATATGAGAGGGACCTGCAGGTTAACACGAAGGGCGTTTATTCATCTTCTGACCGACGTCGTGTCGGCTGCAGAGATTTAACAGGAAAACTGTTGTAACTTCCTGCAGAGCTGAGAGGAGAAAGCGAGGCGAGGACAGGAAGTGTTTCGTCTTCAAAGAGCAGCTCCATTAACAGGCAGCACTACAGGAACACTCACTGATTGGATAACGGATGTACATAGCCCCACCCACATCCTAAGTGACCAGAAGCAGGAAGTGACAGAGTAAAAATGGTGGAAACAGATGCGTCCCCATAAACCGCATTTATCAAACTGTTGACAGGACGCGTCCAGCTGCAAACTGTCATTCGATTAATTACTCGTTAATCCATGAAGGTATTTATTTGTAAAAGTTTCTGAAGATGTCGCCTCAGGTTTGAGGAAACTGTCGGACATTTGTCACTATGACATTTTATAGACAATTCATCGATTAATCAGGAAAATCACCTGCAGAATAATCGATAAGCAGCTGGCACAGGAACTTCCCAGAAGCTGCAGCTCCACTAATCAACTGAACTTATCTGTTATCAAACTGGACTGTTCACATCCCTCATTTAATCTCTGTACTGGTCACTTTCATATGTTCCATCAAACTGGACTTAAAGAACCACTGACTGCTGTTTAAAATCAGCTGACGTAGAGTCGACTGTTTAGGAGGTCTCTATGTCATGAAATTTATATAAATGGTAGAATAATAACAGCCACCTCCCCCACTAGCGCACTCATTTTGAAATATATGCAGATCCAGACAGTTTTAGCTTCAGCAGCTAACAGCAGCACTGACCTGCTGGAGGAAATCTCTCTGCTGATAGCCGCTGATAGCTACTGATAGCTGCTGTTAGCTGCTGTTAGCCGCTGACAGCTACTGATAGCTGCTGATAGCTGCTATTAGCTGCTGATAGCTACTGATAGCTGCTGTTAGCTGCTGATAGCTGCCGTTAGCTGCTGACAGCTACTGATAGCTGCTGATAGCTGCTGATAGCTACTGATAGCTGCTGATAGCTGCTGATAGCTACTGATAGCTGCTGTTAGCTGCTGATAGCTACTGATAGCTGCTGTTAGCTGCTGATAGCTGCCGTTAGCTGCTGATAGCTGCTGATAGCTACTGATAGCTGCTGTTAGCTGCTGATAGCTGCCGTTAGCTGCTGTTAGCTGCTGATAGCTACTGATAGCTGCTGTTAGCTGCCGATAGCTGCCGTTAGCTGCCGATAGCTGCCGTTAGCTGCCGTTAGCTGCCGATAGCTGCTGTTAGCTGCTGATAGCTGCTGATAGCTGCTGATAGCTGCTGTTAGCTGCTGATAGCTGCTGTTAGCTGCTGTTAGCTGCTGATAGCTGCTATTAGCTGATGTTAGCTGCTGTTAGCTGCCGTTAGCTGCTGATAGCTGCCGTTAGCTGCTGTTAGCTGCTGATAGCTGCTATTAGCTGCTGTTAGCTGCTGTTAGCTGCTGATAGCTGCTGATAGCTGCTGTTAGCTGCTGATAGCTGCTGTTAGCTGCTGATAGCTGATGTTAGCTGCTGATAGCTGCTGTTAGCTGCTGATAGCTGCTACAAATGCCACAAACTTGTATCTGAAACCCCAGTGGACAGAATTTCACCAAAATTGGTGAGCATGCTCTGAGGGCGAGTATTAACCTAAATCTGAAGCATCATATTGATCAATGCAAGTGGGCTTGGCTTATCACATATTTGCTCATCACTCAAGATGCCTTTGAGCAATCCTGATTAAACTCAGTGGAGACATGCGGCGCTTTGTCCTGAACATTCACATCAAGTTTCATTCAAATCGGATGAAGGAGGGACGAACGGCACGATTACTGAAGTGCTGCAGCTTTGTGGTCATTCTCACTCCTATAAACAGACTTTACTCACATTAGGTTTTGAACCTGTAAATTGCAGCTTGCGGCTATATCTATTATATTTATTATTATTATTATCATTGTTATTATTATTGTTATCATTCTTCTCTGCCCCCCCCCCATGCTCTTGTCACCTTCATATATTTCATTTCAAGTCTTATATCGCATTTCAAAATTAGTACTATTCCATTCTGTAAATAGATTTTAAATTTTTACTTTAATTTTAATATTACTTTGTTTTTTTATTATTATTGTTGTTACCTTCCTCATGTTCTATTATTCTTTGTGTGCTGCATAATAAAACAGACTTTAAATAACGGTCGAGTGTTTAAGCGGCTCAGTAAATGACGTCTTCCTGTGCGTTTTCAGGACGGTCACCCGGACCGGCTGCAGTGCGGTCTGGAGGTGGGAGGACGCCTCTTCCTGTTGGACCTGGAGAAGAACCGGTGAGTGCCGACAGTCAGTAAAAACATTCAGTCTGTAAAGTTTCTGCTCTCACCTGTTGTTCCTCTGCAGCGACCTGCTGCCCAAACCGCCCAACGTCTTCTACTACCTGCCCAACGGCACCGGAGTGTCTGTGAGAGCCGACCCTGTGGTGAGTCAGCGAATGCACCGCCATCCATCCTCCCTGTGTGTGTGTGTTTGTGTGTGTGTGTGTGTGTGTGTGTGTGTGTGTTTGTGTGTTTGTGTGTGTGTGTGTGTGTGTGTGTTTGTGTGTGTGTGTGTTTGTGTGTGTGTGTGTGTGTGTGTGTGTGTTTGTGTGTGTGTTTGTGTGTGTGTGTGTGTTTGTGTGTGTGTGTGTGTGTGTGTGTGTGTGTGTGTGTGTGTGTGTGTGTGAGTGTGTGTGTGTGTGTGTGTGTGTGTGTTTGTGTGTGTGTGTGTTTGTGTGTGTTTGTGTGTGTGTGTGTGTGTGTGTGAGTGTGTGTGTGTGTGTGTGTGTGTGTTTGTGTGTGTGTGTGTTTGTGTGTGTGTTTGTGTGTGTGTGTGTTTGTGTGTGTGTGTGTGTGTGTTTGTGTGTGTGTTTGTGTGTGTGTGTGTTTGTGTGTGTGTGTGTGTGTGTGTGTGTGTGTTTGTGTGTGTGTGTGTTTGTGTGTGTGTTTGTGTGTGTGTGTGTGTGTTTGTGTGTGTGTGTGTGTGTGTGTGTGTGTGTGTGTGTTTGTGTGTGTGTGTGTGTGTGTGTGTGTGTGTGTGTTTGTGTGTGTGTGTGTGTGTGTGTGTGTGTTTGTGTGTGTGTGTGTTTGTGTGTGTGTGTGTGTGTGTGTGTTTGTGTGTGTTTGTGTGTGTGTGTGTGTGTGTGTGTGTGTGTATGTGTGTGTGTGTGTGCAGCTGTGACAGGTGTTGTTTGTATCTGCAGACTCACTGTTATTACCACGGCAGCGTCCGAGGATTCCCTCAGTCCAGAGTGGCAGTGAGCACCTGCTCCGGACTCCGGTCAGTCTTCATCCTCTTCATCACAGCCCATAATAACCCAACACTCATGTGACCTCTCAGGTTCAGGGTCGGATACATTCAGATCCGCTTTATAATCTTCGGTTAAGTGAATGTTGACACATCGATCAGCTGATTCATATCAATGAAGCTGATCAGATTCATGTGTGGATTTAAAATGAAGAACATTGTGACGGATTCGATCAGCTGGAGCTCATAAAGCCTCCTCCACAGATTTAACAGATGGACGGTTTTTAATGAACAGACTGTTAATGATCCACATCCAGAGAGGGACTCGGTCCACCGCAGCAGGAAAACGTCTCTCTGGACGCAGATCTGAACACAAAGTTTACAGAACGTGTCGTCTAACTGTTGAAACTCTTTCTAAATACTGAGAGGAAACATTTTGTTCTCCAGCAGCAGTGAAGGAAAGTCAGAAACCTCCTGATCCAGATTTACTGGGTTCAGGTCTTTGTGTTCTCAGCAGAAACGTGAGCGCAGCAGAGTGACGATTCAGCGTTCCTCTGCAGGTTAAACTGATCTGGATTAATAATGTGAGTGACCTCTGACCCCTGCAGCACGGAGCGCGACGGCTGCAGCGGGATTAGTGGATTTGTTTATCGGCTCACGTGAAAAGACCTGGTCCCGGTTTAGGGTCAGAGCCGCGTACACAGAAACCTCAGTCCACCACACTGAGACCTTTATTTAGCAGCTCGGATTACTGACAGCTGAGAACATAAAACTATTAACAAACAAATAAATAAAGACACTTCAGTCACATGAGACACGTTTCACAAACACACTGATGTTTAGTAGTGAACACAACGCTGACACATCAGCAGCTTCACTCGTCAGCTGCTGAACGACGAGACGCTGAGACTGAACCAGAACAGATAAACAACGAGCTGAAACTCACTATAACATATAGATTAAAGGCATTTTAACAAATCAAAACATTTTATATGAACAACAGATCAGATGACGGTGAAATAATAAGTTACGTTTGGACTGAAAGATTCATGTAGATTAAAAGCTGTTTACAGTAGAGCTTTATGATCCAGTTAGAAATCTCTGATAATCTGCTTTAATCAAACCAGATTATCTGATTGGCTCTCCTCAATAATTTCAATCTTTACATTTTACAACAGGAAGTGTGATTATTCAGCTTGGTTTGGGTTTGTTTCCTCCCGCAGCGGCATCATCGCCATCAACTCCACGCTGAGCTTCGAGCTGCAGCCGCAGGAGGACGAGCACCTCCCCCTCCACCACCAGCAGGAGGAGGAGGAGGAGGAGGGGGGAGGAGGGGAGAGCGGGGGAGAAGGAAGTGGAGGGAGCGGAGGAGGAGGAGGAGGAGGAGGAGGAGGAGGAGGAGTCCACCTGCTGTACTCCACCAGCCCTCTGGAGAGCAGCGGTGGGGGGGGCTGCGGGGTTTCTCACACCGCCATCCCCCCCATCCACAGCTCCACACACACACACAGGGTGAGACTGCTGACGTGCCCTGAAGCAAGGCAGCAGCGAGACTCTGCTCTGCTCCTGTTGGTTAGAAATGATGTCACATCAGATGTTAGCGCCGTGTGAGATCCACAACTTCCTGTTTTATTTGAAAATATGATTTGATTTGTACAAAAGAACATTTAGATATAAAAACACAGAGAGACAGGAAGCTGAACGCTGGAACTCAGATACGATCAATAAGCAGGATTCATCCTCCGGGAACACGATCGATCTGAGATTCACTGAAACAGACTGTAGACTTTATTGTTAGTTATATTTATTATATATTTAACTTATTCTGTATTTCTGCTGTTTATTTGTAATGTAGCCTCAGTATTAGGAGAAGATGTTTGACCTCTGACCTCTGTGTGCTCTGTCTGCAGAGGAAGAGAGACATCCTGTCTGAGACCAAATACATCGAACTGGTGCTGGTGGCCGATCACAAGGAGGTCAGTATAATGATCAGCTGATCATAAACTGAACAGTGATGAAGGCTGTGATGTCATCATGTTGGTTTAATATTTCCTGATGGAAACACACATCGAGCAGGTCTAGACTGAACTCTTTAGTCTACAGAGACCCAACGTTCCTCCATCAGCAGCAGGAAAAACTCCTTTAACAGGAAGAAACCTGCAGCAGAACCCGACTCTATGTGGACGCCGTCTGCCTCGACCGGCTGGGTTGAGAGACACAGAGAAGCATAATAACAACAATAATAGCAATAATGGTACCAATATTAGAGATAAGACTAGTAATAATAACAACAGTTATAGCAGGAGAAGGTGTCAGAAGACGCCACCATCCCCACAGCCACGACCATCAACGTCAAACACAATAACTTCAGTTTTATCTGAGTTTAGTAGCAGAAGGTCATCCAGGTCTTTATGTCGTTAAGGCATGTTTGGAGTTTGTTTAACTGATTGGGTTCATCAGGCTTCATTGATAAATATAATTGGGTATCATCTGCATAGCAATGAAAGTCTATGGAGTGTTTCCTAATAATATTACCTAAAGCAAGCATATATAAGGTGAATAGAATTGGTCCAATAACAGAACCTTGAGGAACTCCGTGTCTAACTTTGATGTTAAACATCACATGATGTCACAGGATGTCACATGATGTGTGATGCTGAGACAGGAAGGGAAGACATTACTGAGACCCAGCTGATAAAAACCAATCCAGAGAGTTTGATGTCCTGTTTATATCCGGCATTAACATGCGTCTCCTCGTGCTGCTTCAGTGACTACTTGTGATCTCACTTCTCCGCTCTATCATGGATGTTTAATAAGAGCTTTTATAATATGTCCATGTGCTATATATGCAAATAAACAAGTACATCATTTCCATTTGCAAAGACTGAATTCTTTGTTGTTTTTAACCAGTGGAAGGACCGGCGGTCCGCTCCGTCCAAAGCTCCGTTCAGTTATTATGATTCATCCTCTGAGGATCATAAATGTGTGAAACTAATCTGCAGTAACATATTTCTGACACAAGATGGCAGAACTTTCATTAGAAATCAGTCTACAGTGTCTGTGTGTTTGAATAGAAACATTTGTGCTTTAAATCTTAAATGATATATGTGTTGTTTTTATATATACACATACATACATACATATATATATATATATATATGTATGTATGTATATGTGTATTATATCCTGATCATCTTACTAAACTTTCATCTCCTCACAGTTTCTGAATTACCAGAAGAACAACAAGACCATCATCTACCGCATGCTGGACGTGGCCAATCAGGTGGACTGGGTGAGACCTCTGACCTTTCACCTCTGTCGTAGCAAATCACCTCCACCTTTCTCTCCAGGAGACATTTCTCACTCACACAGACATGGTCTGGTCTCTGCGTTGTTAATAACAGATGTCGTCTGGTCTCTGGTCTGGTCTCTGGTCTGGTCTCTGTCACTAAGCACTGAAGCATTTTACATGTTCATACAATCGTTTCCCTCTGACCTCCTGTCACCATAGTAACGGGACAGATGGACTGAGCCTTCTCTGCTTCCTGTTGCAGTTCTACCGTCCTCTGAACGTCCGTGTGGCGTTGACCGGTCTGGAGATCTGGAGCGACCGGGATAAGATCCGGGTGGAGAAGAGTCCGACCGACACCCTCAACAACTTCCTGGAGTGGAGAACCAGAGAGCTGCTGCCACGCCTTCGCCATGACAACGCCCAGCTGGTCATGTATGACATCACACCACAGGAACAAATCAGCCGCAGCTTCCCGCTGACGCTTCAGTCACCATCAGCTGTGTCTTACAGGGGCGGGACGTTCGACGGCACCACGGTGGGGATGGCGTCTCAGTCGTCCATGTGCTCCAGAGACCGGTCAGGAGGGGTCAACGTGGTGAGTGAACACTGAACTGTCAACTCTGTAACACACAGGGAACACCTGGAAACACACTGACTGGTAAACAACAGTCACAGATGACATTTTATTTTATTTTATTTTATCTTTATTTAATCAGGCAGCCTCATTGAGATTATTTATCTCTTTTCCAAGAGAGACGCGAGATCAAGACACATTCATGACAAGAACACAGTTACACAACGACACAACACACAAGGAATTAATAAAAACAGTTACAGATAAAAAACATCAGATAAAGCTTTAAAATCTCCAAGAGGAATTTAAGACTCCAGTTTGAGGGCAGCAAGAGAAATATACATAATATAATATTTATATTTAATATACATTAAAGTTTTAATGGCAGGATAGTCAGAGTCACTGGTGGAGAACACATGTACTGGTCTGCATTTAAAACCAGTCTGAGTGGTAACTGGGTCAAAGGTCGACTGAAGATGAGTCAGTGTCTGGGCTGGGGGAGGGGGGGGGTGGGGGGGGGGAGCCTGGGACATATAAAACTGTATCATCTGCAAAAAAAAATAGACATTGAAGTATTGATTAGGAGGAATTATGTTAATTATGTATAATGTAAACAGTAATGGACCAAGGACAGATCCCTGTGGAACCCCGTTTCTAATGTAAGAGGGTTTGACTGAGAACCATCAGCTGAGTTCACTCATCTAAACCTGCAACCTGTAGTTTATGAAGCAGCATTTTATGATCAATGATATCAAATGCTTTTGAGAGATCAATGAAGAGAGCAGCACACAATAGTTTTTTATCATGTTATCAATGACTGAAACTGCAGCTGTGACTGTAGTAAGTTTAGAGAATCAATAAAGGTTAGTGGTTGTAAATTGACCAATGATTCTATTTCTATTCTAGAGATTTTTGCTGAGAAAGGAAGTTAAGAAGATGGATGGTAGTTGTTGAGATCAGAGACATTATTACCTTTGTGTAAGGGAACTACTGAGCTTTTCCATGAGGTTGGAATCTTTCCTGTTTGGTTAAAACGTGACCTGAACAGATTAAAGGACACTTAGATGAAGAAGATATGAGTCAAGATGATCTGCACTGTTTTTGCATGTTTTTAATCTCAGCAGAGCTTTGTGAACATCTGCAGTGCTTACCAAATTAAAACAAATTGAGAAAAAAGGAAAACCAGTCCTCAGGGGTGCCTCTGGATCTAGACTTGGACCAGGCTTTGTCTCTGCTGTGGATGGCATTGGGTTAGGGTTAGGGGTTAGGGTTAGGGGTTAGGGTTGTGGATGGCATTGGGTTAGGGTTAGGGTTAGGGGTTAGGGTTAGGGTTGTGGATGGAGTTGGGTTAGGGTTAGGGTTAGGGTTAGGGGTTAGGGTTAGGGTTGTGGATGGAGTTGGGTTAGGGTTAGGGTTAGGGTTAGGGTTAGGGTTGTGGATGGAGTTGGGTTAGGGTTAGGGTTAGGGTTGTGGATGGCATTGGGTTAGGGTTAGGGTTAGGGTTGTGGATGGCATTGGGTTAGAGTTAGGGTTAGGGGTTAGGGTTAGGGTTAGGGTTGTGGATGGAGTTGTGGGGAGAACCAAGACTTGTCAAAAACCTGTAAAAAAATCCTGAAGATTAAAATGCTTATTGTTTCTTGTGGTGATGATTTGAGATCATCAGTGCAACAGTGATCACTAACATCAAGGACAAAACCTCCAGAGGCAGTAAGTATGATCTCAATTAATGTGGAGTTAAGAGGGTTTTTGGTCTGGTGGGTTTGTCTATGAGCAGAACTCAGAGAGCCAGTCCAGGATAAGATCTCCCATTATTGGATGGGGGGGTACAAACCAACAATGGTCACGTGCACGTCCCTACCAAAACAGAGGTGCTCTGAGCACAAAGGTGATTTCATGGACAGTGACGCAGATCACAACTCCGCCTCTCTTACGTCTTCAATCGCATGTGGAAACGTTGAGTCTATAGTAATATAATCTATAGTGACGTCGTTATTTAGGATCTTAGTCACATGACGGTGACGGTGATGGATTATTTCTCTGCATTCATTTAATTCAGAGAAATATTAATATTATACACTGTATGTATTATTAAGTGTCTGCAGGTTGATTTTAGTATATATACATATATATA